>NC_135955.1:1213752-1367294 GCF_053455715.1 Rhinoraja longicauda | reverse complement strand
GGGGGCTGGGGGGGGAGGTTTGGGGTGGCTGGGGGGGGGGGGGCTGGGCGGGTAACTGCAGAAGGAGGAGGGAGGCTGATTGGGACAGGAAGTGTGACTGACCGGCGACCGGGTGGAGAATGACAGCGGACGAGAGAAACTGACTGGGGGTGGGGGTGGGGGGGGGGGGGTGAGGGGGTGTGGGCGGGGGTGGGGGGGTGGGGGTGAGGGTGGGGGTGGGGGTGGGGGTGGGGGTAGGGGTGAGGGTGGGGTGGGGGAGTGGGTGGGGGTGGGGGTGGGTGAGGGGGGGTGGGGGTGAGGGTGGGGGTGGGGGGTGGGGGTGTGGGGGTGGGGGAATGGGGGTGTGGGTGGGGGTGGGGATGGGGGTGGGGTTGATGGATTGCGGGGGGTGGGGGTGGGGTGGGGCTGGAGGGGTGAGGTTGCGGGGGGTGGGGGTAGGGGTGAGGGTGGGGGAGTGGGTGGGGGTGGGGGGGGGGGTGAGGGGGGGTGGGGGTGAGGGTGGGGGTGGGGGAATGGGGGTGTGGGTGGGGGTGGGGATGGGGGTGGGGTTGATGGGTTGCGGGGGGTGGGGGTGGGGTGGGGTGGGGCTGGAGGGGTGAGGTTGCGGGGGGTGGGGGTGGGGATGGGGGTGGGGTTGATGGGTTGCGGGGGGTGGGGGTGGGGTGGGGTGGGGGTGGGGTGGGGTGGGGCTGGAGGGGTGAGGTTGCGGGGGGTGGGGGTGGGGATGGGGGTGGGGTTGATGGATTGCGGGGGGTGGGGGTGGGGTGGGGTGGGGCTGGAGGGGTGTGGTTGCGGGGGGTGGGGGTGGGGATGGGGGTGGGGTTGATGGGTTGCGGGGGGTGGGGGTGGGGTGGGGTGGGGGTGGGAGGGGTGAGGTTGCGGGGGGTGGGGGTGGGGTGGGGTGGGGCTGGAGGGGTGAGGTTGCGGGGGGTGGGGGGTAGACGGAATGTGGACAGAGAACGCTGAGTGGGACATCGACGACTGATCGGGGCAGGCGAGGGAGTCTAACGGGAGAGGGTGACTGACCGGGAACGGCAGATACTGACGGGGATTGGGGCATTGTGACCGAGGACGGGGGTGTATGACTGGGGAATGGTGGGGAGACCGTGGGGCCGGGGGATGGGGATGGGGATGGGACCGGCGTGCTGACTGGGGCGGGGGGGGGGGGGGGGGTTACATGGGGATACTTGCAATCGAGCCAATGTTGAACATGGTTAGAATAGAGAACAGAACCGCGCAAGAACGTGGCCATCCGCCCAGGAAGTTCATTCGGACGTGACACAAACCTGCACTCATCTGCTCCGCCCGTGAGCCTCTGGCCAGCGAGGCCGTGGTGAGGCGCTGAGCCGCCACGACGCGCAGCTTCTCGACCGGGAGGGGAAGGTGTCTTGGACCGCGGTTTCCGCATTTGTCGCTCGTCCCGCCGACGGAGCACTTTTTGGCAACGGGGCCTCCGACTCTGCACCCCCACATTTGCCGCTTGTTTCCGCCTCCTGAGACATATAAAATTATAAAAGGACTGGACAAGCTAGATGCAGGAAAAATGTCCCCAATGTTGGGGGAGTCCAGAACCAGGGGCCACAGTCTTAGAATAAAGGGGAGGCCATTTAAAACTGAGGTGAGAAGGAAGTTTTTCACCCAGAGAGTTGTGAATTTGTGGAATTCTCTGCCACAGAGGGCAGTGGAGGCCAATTCACTGGATGTATTTAAAAGAGAGTTGGATAGAGCTCTAGGGGCTAGTGGAATCAAGGGTTATAGGGAGAATAATATAAGAAAATAACCAGATGCTGGTACAAATCGATTTATTCACAAAATGCTGGAGTAACTCAGCAGGTCAGGCAGCATCTCGGGAGAGAAGGAATGGGTGACGTTTCGGGTCGAGACCCTTCTTCAGACTGATGTCAGGGGGGCGGGACAAAGGAAGGATATAGGTGGAGACAGGAAGATAGAGGGAGATCTGGGAAGGAGGAGGGGACGGGAGGGACAGAGGAACTATCTAAAGTTGGAGAAGTCGATGTTCATACCACCGGGCTGCAAACTGCCCAGGTGAAATATGAGGTGCTGTTCCTCCAATTTCCGGTGAGCCTCACTATGGCTCTGGACGAGGCCCATGACAGAAAGGTCAGACTGGGAATGGGAGGTGGAGTTGAAGTGCTCAGCCACCGGGAGATCAGTTTGGTTAATGCGGACCGAGCGAAGGTGTTGAGCGAAGCGATCGCCGAGCCTGCGCTTGGTTTCGCCGATGTAAATAAGTTGACATCTAGAGCAGCGGATGCAATAGATGAGGTTGGAGGAGGTGCAGGTGAACCTCTGTCTCACCTGGAAAGAATGTTTGGGTCCTTGGATGGAGTTGAGGGGGGAGGTAAAGGGACAGGTCTTGCATCTCGTGCGGTTTCAGGGGAAAGTGCCCGGGGTTGGGGTAGTTTGGTGGATGATTGGTTGGATCCGCTGGCTTGTGGGGTGGAAGGTGAGAACTAGAGGGATTCTGTCCTTGTTGCCAGTGGGGGGAGGGGGAGCAAGAGCGGAGCTGCAGGATGTAGAAGAGACCCTAGTGAGAGCCTCATCTATAATGGAGGAGGGGAAGCCCCGTTTCTTGAAGAACGAGGACATCTCGGAAGCCCTAGTGTGAAACACCTCATCCCGGGCGCAGATGCGACGTAGACGGAGGAATTGGGAGTCGGGGATAGACTTTTTGCAGGGGACCGGGTGGGAAGAAGTGTAGTCCAGATAGCTGTGCGAGTCAGTGGGTTTATTTAGGGAGAAGGCAGGCACGGGTTACTGATTGTGGATGATCAGCCATGATCACAATGAATGGTGGTGCTGGCTCGAAGGGCCAAATGATCTCATAAAAACATAGAAAATAGGTGCAGGAGGAGGCCGTTCGGCCCTTCGAGACAGCACCGCCATTCATTGTGATCATGGCTAATCATCTACAATCAGTAACCTGTACCCAACTTCTCCCCATATCCCTTGATTCCACTAGCCCCAAGAGCTCCGTCTAACTCTCTTAAATTCATCCAGTGATTTGGCCTCCACTGCCCTCTGTGGCAGAGAATTCCACAAATTCACAACTCTCTGGGTGAAAAAGTTCCTTCTCACCTCAATTTCAAATGACCGCTGGTTCTGGACTCCCCCAACTTGGGAACATTTTTTTTTGTCTCTATAAGATCCCCTCACACCCTTCTAAACTCCAGTGAATACAAGCCTAGTCTTTCCAATCTTTCCTCATATGACAGTCCCGCCATCCCAGGGTTCAATCTCGTGAACCTACGCTGCACTACCTCAATTCCAAGAATGTTCTTCCTCAAATTAGGAGACCAAAACTGTACACAATACTCCAGATGTGGTCTTACCAGGGCCCTGTACAACTGCAGAAGAACCTCTGTACTCCTACACTGAAATGTTCTCGTTATGAAGGCCAACATGCCATTAGCTTTCTTCACTGCCTGTTGTACCTGCACACCAACTTTCAGTGACTGGTGTACAAGGACACCCAGGTCTCGCTGCACTTCCCCCTTACCTAACCTGACAACATTGAGATAATAATCTGCCTCCTTGTTTTTGCCGTCAATGTGGATAACTTCACATTTATCTATATTATACTGCATCTGCCACGCATCTGCCCACTCACTCAACCTGTCCAGGTCACCCTGCAACCTCCTAACATCCTCTTCACAGTTCACACTGCCATCCAGCTTTGTGTCATCCGCAAACTTGCTAGTGCTGCTTCTAATTCCCTCTTCCAAATCATTAATATATATACGGTAAACAGTTGCGGCCCCAACACCGAGCCTTGCGGCACTCCACTCACCACTGCCTGCCATTCTGAAAATGACCCGTTTACTCCTACTCTTTGCTTCCTGTCTGCCAACCAATTCTCTATCCATGTCAACACCCTCTCCCCAATACCATGTGCTCTAATTTTGCTCACCAATCTCCCGTGCGGGACCTTATCAAAGGCTTTCTGAAAGTCTAGATACACTACATCCACTGGCTCCCCATCATCCATTTTACTTGTCACATCCTCAAAAAATTCCAGAAGATTAGTTAAGCATGATTTCCCTTTCATAAATCCATGCTGACTTGGACTTATCCTTTTACTGCTATCAAAATGCACCGTTATTACCTCTTTAATAATTGACTCCAGCATCTTCCCCACCACCGACGTCAGGCTAACTGGTCTGTAATTCCCCGTTTTCTCTCCCGCTCCTTTCTTGGAAAGTGGGATAACATTAGCAATCCTCCAATCCACAAGAACTGATCCTGAATCTATTGAACATTGGAAAATGATCACCAATGCTTCCACTATTTCTAGAGCCACCTCCCTGAGTACTCTGGGATGCAGACCATCAGGCCCAGGGGATTTATCATCCTTCAGTCCCATTAGTCTACCCAATACTATTTCTCGCCTAATGCAAATTTCTTTCAGTTCCTCTATCCCCCTAGATCGTCTGTCCTCCAGTACATCTGGGAGATTGTTTGTGTCTTCCTTTAGTGAAGACAGATCCGAAGTACCTGTTCAACTCTTCTGCCATTTCCTTGTTACCCATAATAATGTCACCGGTTTCTGCCTTCAAGGGACCCACATTTGTCTTTGCTAATCTTTTTCTCTTAACATATCTAAAGAAGCTTTTCCTGTCCTTCTTTATATTCTTGGCCAGCTTCCCCTCGTACTTCATCTGTTCAGCCCGTATTGCCCGTTTTGTTACCTTCTGTTGTCCTATGAAAGTTTCCCAATCCTCTGGCTTCCCGCTACTCTTTGCTGTGTTTTTCATCTTTTCTTTTAGTTTTATTCCATCCCTAACTTCCCTTGTCAGCCACGGTTGCCTCCTACTCCCCTTAGAATCTTTCTTCCTCTTTGGAATGAAATGATCCTGCATCTTCCGGATTATGCCCAGAAATTCCTGCCATTGCTGTTCCACCATCATTCCTGCTAGGATCCCTTTCCAGTCGACCTTGGCCAGCTCCTCTCTCATGCCTTCATAGTCCCCTTTGTTCAACTGCATCACTGACACTTCCGATTTGATCTTCTCCCTCTCAAATTGCAGATTAAAACTAATCATATTATGATCACTGCCTCCAAGCGGTTCCTTTACCTTGAGTTCTCTTTATCAAATCTGGTTCATTGGACAACACTAAATCCAGAATTGTCTTTTCTCTGGTAGGCTCCAGTACAAGCTGCTCTAAGAATCCATCTCGGAGGCACTCTACAAACTCACTTTCTTGGGGTCCAGAACCAACCTGATTTTCCCAGTCTACCTGCAAATTGAAATCCCCCATCACCACAGTGGCATTACCTTTGTTACATGCCAGTTATAACTCCTGCAGCAACTTACACCATACATCCGGGCTATTGTTTGGGGGTCTGTAGATAACACCAATTAGTGTCTTCTTACCTTTATAATTCTTCAACTCTATCCACAGTGACTCTACCTCGTCAGTCCCTATGTCACCCCTCACAAGGGACTGAATTTCGTCCCTCGCCAACAGAGCTACACCAAATATATTATGTGGCCCTCATGCTGAAAAGTCTGGAGGCCCCTGGTGTATATCAATAATTTGGATGGGAATTGTACAAGGGAAGGTATTATAAATAGCGAAAATGTTTATCAAAATTATTACAGGATCTTTTTTTTTAACAAAGTTTATTTCTGAATTTTTATTAATACAGCTTTGAGAATTCAATGCATGAACACATTAGTACTGACAGATATCCCCCCACCCACCACCCACCACCTCCCACCCACAATACCATTCAGAAGGTATACAACTTAAGTTATGGAAGGAAAATAAGTAAATAAATAAACATAAACATACAAAATAAAATTTAAAAATATAAATTGTTAAGGGTTTAAAGCAGTACACCATATTATCTAGGCATCCCATTAAATGAGGCCCAATTCATCTTAATCTAATTTTAGGAACATGTTATAATTTCTATCGGGGTTCGCCTGCACCGACAGTTCAGAACAATGTACAAACTTTCGCATTGCAGACTTCTACCTTTCCCTTTGATTTCTGCTTTACCAGAGTTATCCTGGCCCAATTTGGCGTCACTCTTCCAAGTCCAACTTCTTAAAAAAATTCCAACATCCGGTCATTACTTAATCCCTGGTGTGAGTCCCAGGTCCCATCTCGGGTTATAGCGAGTATAATTATTTCTTCTTCACGTTTTCCCTTTGCTTGTCCCTGCCACAAACCGTCTCGCTCAGCCAAGAGTGCTTGCGGATCGTATTCTTTCACTATCATTTTTTGGAATATTGATTAAGATCCACTATTGTTCATACTATGGATGCTTTGGACTCCCACTTGATGTCAGAGTTAGTCGTCATCAGTACGCCAAACCCGACCAATTTGTTATATTATTGTAAGACAACTTCAGGGTTAGCCCAACATAAGCTGTTCTTATTCCTTTTACTTTACCGTGCCAGTACCCATCCTATATATACTATTGCAACACTGCAACACGTTGCACTTCGCGTTTTACATCACAAGAGTATTTCACGTTTTACGCCACTGCGTTTGTACGTAACGGCTTAACTCATCCCGATCTTGTTCAGCAAAGTCACCACGTTTCCCTTTTACCTCCACTTTTTTTTGGTATCACAACGTCCACTCGGCTGCCAACAATGTACGATCTACTCCTCTAACAACAGGTAGTCAAACGAAATACTCTCACCCGATTAGGGGCCACGAAACGTGTAGGAACGAACGCCTCATTGAGCCGTGTATTATTCTGTTGGAGGGAATTTAGTCTTTATCCTGTAATCTCTATCTGGTCTTCACGCGGTTGCCCTTTCACTTACAGCTCAGATAGGAACGGTCACAAAATAAAACGTCTCAGTGGTGACAATAAAACGAACAATGGTGTTCCTCGATCAAGTTGTTTAATTCAAGGTCTCAATGTGCACTGTGTATCACGTTCAGGCAACCCGAAGTGTTTCAAAGATTCGCAGTACCACAGTGTTTTTATATTCCCATAACACAATGCTCACATATGGATTTTATACTTTTGAAACAATTTACCATTGACCAATGATTAACCTCGTGTTCCTTGTCATTGCTAACAACCCCCTTTACCTAACAAATGGTAACCAAAATATTAACGAATGTTAACAAATAACTAACAAATATCTCTTGTTATGCAATTTATCATATAAAAACATAGCACAAAAAGTAAGGAAATTTGTGTTTGGTAGATTATTTCTTTGTTGTAACAATGCTTCTTGGCAATAAATCTTATACCGTTGGAAAGCCTGTTTATTTCTCTTTTAAATGGTGCCACATTTGTAAGGAACATGCATTTGTGGGATGAGCAGCAGAGCTGAGTATGTGGGTTGCGCCCATGAAAAATCTGCCAAATCTTCTCTGCCAATGCCAAACAGCTTATTCTGCCATTGACTCTTGTTCGGTGTTGTTTGGTGGATTGGATGATTGAAGTCTGAAGAAACAAGACATATTGGCAATTTAACAATTTATTCATTTAATAAACAGGAGCCTCAGTAGCGTGTGGAAGAACCATACACAGCCGCAACAGCCTGGCACCTCCTCCTCATGCTGGTCACCAGCCTGGTCACACACTGTTGTGGGATGGCATCCCATTCTTCAACCAGCATTTGTCGCAAGTCAGCCAACGTGGTTGTGTTGGTCACTCTGGCACGAACAGCACGCCCAAGCTGATCCCACAAGTGTTCAATGGGGTTGAGATCAGGACTGCTGGCAGGCCATTCCATCCTCTCCACACCCAAATTCTGGAGGTAGTCTCTGAGAAACCCTGCTCTGTGGGGGCGAGCATTGTCATCTTGGAGGATAGAGTTCGGTCCCAGACTGTGGAGATATGGGATTGCCACTGGTTGCAGAATCTCATCTCGATATCTCTCTGCATTGAGATTGCCGCCAATGATGACAAGCCTCGTTTTTCCAGTGAGGGAGATACCGCCCCACACCATCACACTGCCTCCACCAAAAGATGTTCCTCTATCGGTGCAGCAATCAGCATAGCGTTCTCCGCGTCTTCTCCACACTTTGACCCTATGATCCAACTGCCGTAGGCAGAATCTGGACTCATCGCTGAACATAACGTTCCTCCACATGTTCAGGTTCCAGTGCACGTGTTGCGGACACCAGCGCAAACAGGCCTGACGGTGAAGGGCAGTCATGGCAGGCCTCCTGGCAGCCCTATGAGACCGGAGATCGGCTGCGTGCAGTCTGTTCCGAATTGTCTGGGCAGAGAGCCGTCGGCCATATCGTCCTGCAAACCTTGACTGCAAATCTGTAGAAGACAGCCTATGGTTCCTAAGTGCTGACAGGGTGAGGAAACGGTCTTCTTCGGGTGTCGTCTTCTTGGGACGCCCACTTCGCGGCCTGTCTCCGACATCCCCCGTTATATGGAACTTGGCCTTCACTTTAGAGATGGTACTAGGGCTCACTCCAAATAATGCCGCAACTTGGTTTTGCGGAACACCAGCTTGAAGTTGCCCTATCGCACGGGCCCTATCCAGATCAGTCAAACGTGGCATGCCGATTCTTGGAGCAGACACCTACTGACCACTATAGCAGGGCCCATGCTCACAGATGCTGCCAATCAGGCACCTGATTGTCAGCACCTGGGGGTACCAGAAGCTCAAAACAAGAGTCAATAGCAACAGCACAATAAGCTGTTTGGCATTGGCAGAGAAGATTTGGTAAATTTTTCATGGGCGCAACCCATATACTCAGCTCTGCTGCTCATCCCACAAATGCATGTTCCTTACAAATGTGGCACCATTTAAAAGGGAAATAAACAGGCTTTCCAACGGTATAAGATTTATTGCCAAGAAGCATTGTTACAACAAAGAAATAATCTACCAAACACAAATTTCCTTACTTTTTGTGCTATGTTTATTTGGTTAACGCAATTCTGTATTGTCTTTCTGCTAACTTTCAGCTTTTCATTGTACAAAACTATTACAATTAATAACTACAGATATTAATACATATGATAAAATCCTTTTCCACGCGTGTACATTAGCATTCAGTCTCCAGTTCCAGGTTCTTTACCATTGTCATTTCTTTCCAATATGTCCTCCGCCAAGCTTCCGAATAGTCTTAAGAAGTCTCGGATCATTCATGAACTACCATCTCACCGTCCTTCATCGGTGCCTTTTAATCAGGTGTGGTATTGTGTCTGTTTGGTTGCAATAAATCTTCTTAATGTCTTCTCCAAGTGCTTCTCGGGCCTACTGCTGAGGCCTTGCATAACCCGACTTTTTGAGAAACACATCACTGCTCTACGAGATTTACTTTGTGTAAGTCCCAATGTGAGGTGAACAGGAGCTCATGTATTCGCAGACATGGTACAGGTTCAACCCAAACATTCCCACCAACACCATGGGAGACAGATGGGAAAGTGTGGAGAGGTGGAGTTTAGGGAAGAAATATACATTTATGGACAGTGAGATAGAAAGGGAAAATAGAGGAGCAGAGCAAAGAAAATTGAGGGAGACATGGACGGAGTAAGACGGGGGAATGAGGGGGAGAATTGCGCAGAGAGGGAGGAGAGAGGAGAGGGGAGAGACGGATAGTTCAGAGAGTTAGAATAATAAGAGAGGGAGCGACGCTAGGTGGAGTAGGTTCTGTTCTCGAGTCGGGGTCGCGAGTCTTTGGGATCTTTGTCCTCAGAGGTGCTGGGGACAGATAATGTTATTCTGCTCGGGCAAAATCAGACACACTCAAGGCAAGCAAGGAGTGAATGGTTACCGGGGTTGCCAGGAGTATGGGGTTGAAGGTACTGTCAGATGGGCCGCCATCGTGTTGAGCAGCGAAACAGAAATGAGGGACCACTTTAGTCCAACGCGATCTGTTAAACTAATTCCTCAACCTGTGGACAAAGGTCGTCCAATACATCTTGAAACAGGGCACAACGAGCCCTGAGAGGGTCCCTGAAACTTGGCGAATGAGGTGGAGCGAAGTGGCCTTGCCGGGTGAAATGGATTGAAAGAAATCGTTCCAATGTGGTCATCAACACAGGGTTCGGTCTGATGGAGTTTGAAACAATATCCCATTTGCTAAAGCAACAATTACCATTACTCAGTATCGCCATAATTCCAAGTCTTTGCTTTCCCAATCAACTCCCTGAAATACATTGCAAACTGTCACGGCAGAGATTCCATTTGACTGATTTAATTTGTTTGCGAATGATTTCAAAATCTCTAATTGTAACTCGGTTGACTCCTCACTGTCCCCGTGGACGTGACAAATGATATAAAATCTCTGGGAACATGCCATCCCAGCATCTCATTGCGAAAGATTACCGGTCGCACACGGTGACACGTTGCTGGGCAGAGAGAATGTATTGGGAATATATCCGCGTGGAGAAATTCTTGTACGTGATCATTGCTGTCGTTGGTGTCCCTGGTAAGTGTGCAGAACAATTCAAATATTATAACTCCGTGAGTTAAACAGTGTTCACCTGTTTCTGGCCGTTGTTTCTGCTTCCCAACCCAATGATCGTCGTACAAGAGTAAGTCACTGGTATTAATCCTCTCAGTTAAATATCCTGAATGTTCCCAATGGTTGGGGGAGCCCAGAACCAGGGGCCAGTTTTGAATAAAGGGGAGACTATTTAAAACTGAGGTGAGACGGAACTTTTTCACCCAGAGGGTTGTGAATTTGTGGAATTCTCTGCAACAGAGGGCAGTGGAGGCCAATTCACTGGATGAATTTAAGAGAGAGTTCGATAGAGCTCTAGGGGCTAGTGGACTCAAGGGATATGGGGAGAAGGCAGGCACGGGTTACTGATTGTGGATGATCAGCCATGATCACAATGAATGGCGGTGCGTACAGGCTCGAAGAGCCGAATGGCCTCCTCCTGCACCTATTTTCTATGTTTCTATGTCAATTAACGTTAAGATTGTTCTTATTTTCAGACAGCCGAAACTAAACCTCTTTTTCGGTCACTCTCGGGACCCAATAGAAAGTTGTTCCCACCGTGGGAACACTCTGCCCTCTGAGTTGTCCCATTGCTCAGACAATCAGCTGTCCGCGGCGGTGTGACTGGGAGGGTTGTACATTGTGAAGTTCTCTGTGTCGGAGTGGACTGAACATTAGGGAGTCTGTCACAGTCGGATTCTACCGCATTTTGGTCAACAATTGGATCGATTACCTGCGCCAGTGATCGTTGATTACCGACGTGTGTTGTTACCGAACTGAACGTACTGTGGGGTAAATCCATTAACGGATGCACTCTGCAGCCGGAATTTCCTCTGAAACCTTCCTCGTCTTCATTAGCTGCCGAGTTAACATAGCTCTGGTTCAACACGGTCGGTCACGGTCAAATCTGTGAAACCGGCCCCATAAGAAACTTTAAGGATGGTTAACTACAGAAAGGACCATTCTGTCTATTGCAGCGACTAGCTGCACATTCCCCACCTCCCCCCTTGCCCTCCACCCCTCGCATTGCGTTATGTCTTCTTCAATGAAGCAGGCAGGTCGTGTACTGTCGGATCCGTGTCTGAGACATTGTTCAACTTGGAACCCTTCCAAGTTTCCGGATATTCAGCTGGAAGTCGAACCCGCGTTCAGCCACAGAGAATGTGTTCCGTCATGTTTATTGTCCGTTCCCTTCTCTCTCCGCAGTGAATTTAGCCGCGATTGTGATCCTGTCCCGGGGAAAGTGCGGCCTCTCCACCTGCACCACTCGCTACCTGGTGGCCATGGCAGCGGCCGATCTGGTGGTCGTTATCACCGAGGTCATTTTGTTTCAGATCCGAATACATTTCTTTGATTGGAGTTTCATTGCCATCACCCCTGTATGCAGTGTTATAATTGTAATGATGTCTGCGGCTACAAACTGTTCTGTCTGGTTCACCGTCACCTTCACCTTTGATCGTTTTGTCGCCATTTGTTGCCAGAAGCTGAAAACAAAATATTGCACCGGGAAAACTGCGGCTGCGGTTCTCGCAACAGCCGGTGTTCTGCTCTGTATGAAAAATGTTCCCCGGTACTTCATGTTGGAACCATGGAGAATCGTCGACGATGTGCCGTGGTTCTGTGTTGTGATGGACAGTTTTTACACTGAGCCCGGGTGGGTGGCGTTTGACTGGATCGACACGGTTTCAACTCCGCTCCTCCCTTTCGCTGTGATCCTGCTGCTCAACGCTCTGACAGTCCGGCACATTTTAGTGGCCAGTCGGGTCCGTCAGGGGCTGAGGGGTCAGAGCAAGGGGGAGAAGCGCAGTGACCCGGAGATGGAGAGCAGGAGGAGGTCTGTGGTTTTACTCTTCGCCATCTCCGGCAGCTTCATCCTCCTGTGGCTGACGAATGTTGTATACTTCCTATTTTATCAGATCACAGGGACTGGGATTGATCGGAATGATTCTGAATGGATCATTAGTAAGTTTGGAGTTTTGCTGAGGAATCTCAGCTGCTGCACCAACACATTTATTTACGCGGTGACCCAGTCCAGGTTCAGGGAGCAGGTGAAGAACGCGGTGAAATATCCAGTCACCGCAGTGCTTCGGGTCATTAATAAACCCGCGCCCTGAGCGCAGCCCTGAGGCGACCACAGTCTCTGCTGCCTGGGTTCCGGCTCCTGCCATTCACCGGATCACCCTGATGTTAGTGCCGGGTAGATCATCCCATCGCCACCCCCCTCCGAGACCTTAACCCCGTCGCGGCGAGGTCTGTCACTTTTCCGCTGTGGAGACCGGTCTTGTGTAAACTCCGCCCTGCGACCAATGGTCTGATGTCACGCTGCATTGAGAACCGTTGTGGGGTAAACTCCACCCTTCATGCAATAGTTCCCCTCGTTGCCTGGTTCAGGTTTTCCTCAAGAACACTTGAGCCTTGCATAATCATCCCCGGAATGATCGTCCAATCCCCACTTGTCACGGGTCCGTTTGGTGCGCCTTTCCCCCGGTGAGCACGATCCGATATCCCTCCTAATGATAGTGCACCTCTTGTAATCCCCTGCGACACCGGGCGTCATTGAAACCAGACCCCAAGATTCAACTCACCGGTACAACGCCGGTTTCAGTCGGTCATAGAGTTATAGAGTGATACAGTGTTGAAACAGGCCCTTCGGCCCAACTCGCCCGATCGGGTAACAATGTCCTGGCTACACTAGTCCCGCTTGCCTGCGCTTGGTCCATTTCCCTCCAAACCTGTCCTATCCAAACCATGTCCAGTCACTCTACACTTCCATCCCCACAAGGATGGTCTTGAAGCCCTCCGTTTCTTCCTCGACCGTAGAACCAGCCAATCCCCATCTACTAACACACTCCTCCGCCTAGCAGAGCTGGTTCTTACCCTCAACAACTTCTCCTTTGACTCCTCCCACTTCCTCCAAACCAGAGGCGTAGCTATGGGCACTCGCATGGGCCCTAGCTATGCCTGCCTCTTTGTCGGGTACGTCGAACAATCCCTGTTCCAGACATACACTGGCCCCATCCCCGAACTCTACCTCCGCTACATCGACGACTGCATTGGTGCTACCTCTTGTACCCATGCAGAACTCACTGACTTCACCTCCAATTTCCATCCTGCCCTTAAATATACTTGGACTATCTCCGACATCTCCCTCCCGTTTCTGGACCTCACCATCTCCATCACAGGAGACAGACTAGTGACGGACATTTACTATAAACCCACTGACTCGCACAGCTATCTGGACTACACTTCTTCCCACACGGTCTCCTGCAAAAAGTCTATCCCCTACTCCCAATTCCTCCGTCTACGCCGCATCTGCGCCCGGGATGAGGTGTTTCACACTAGGGCTTCCGAGATGTCCTCGTTCTTCAAGAAACGGGGCTTCCCCTCCTCCATTATAGATGAGGCTCTCACTAGGGTATCTTCTACATCACGCAGCTCCGCTCTTGCTCCCCCTCCCCCCACTCGCAACAAAGACAGAATCCCCCTCGTTCTCACCTTCAACCCCACCAGCCAGCGGATCCAACATATCATCCACCAACATTTCCGTCACCTACAACAGGACCCCACCACTGGCCATATCTTCCCATCCCCTCCCCTCTCTGCATTCCGCAGAGACCGTTCCCTCCGTAACTCCCTGGTCCACTCGTCCCTTCCTACCCAAACCACCCCAACCCCGGGCACTTTCCCCTGCAACCGCACGAGATGCAAGACCTGTCCCTTTACCTCCCCCCTCAACTCCATCCAAGGACCCAAACAGTCTTTCCAGGTGAGACAAAGGTTCACCTGCACCTCCTCCAACCTCATCTATTGCATCCGCTGCTCTAGATGTCAACTTATTTACTTCGGCGAAACCAAGCGCAGGCTCGGCGATTGCTTCGCTGAACACCTGCGCTCGGTCCACATTAACAAAACTGATCTCCCGGTGGCCGAGCACTTCAACTCCCCCTCCCATTCCCAGTCTGACCATTCTGTCATGGGCCTCCTCCAGTGCCATAGTGAGGCCCACCGGAAATTGGAGGAACAGCACCTCATATTTCGCCTGGGCAGTTTGCAGCCCAGTGGTATGAACATCGACTTCTCCAACTTTAGATAGTTCCTCTGTCCCTCCCTTCCCCTCCTCCTTACCAGATCTCCGTCTGTCTTCCTGTCTCCACCTATATCCTTCCTTTGTCTCGCCCCCCTGACATCAGTCTGAAGAAGGGTCTCGACCCGAAACGTCACCCATTCCTTCTCTCCCGAGATGCTGCCTGACCTGCTGAGTTACTCCAGCATTTTGTGAATAAATCGATTTGTACCAGCATCTGCAGTTATTTTCTTACACTATCTATGTAACGGGGAAACAGACTAATTGGAGATTTAATCCGCAAATCTTAAATGAAAAAGCATGTTATGACTATCTTAAATCGCAATTTGAGATTTTTTTTAACGCAAATGACCTTCCTGAAACACCTGCGTCCCTGCTTTGGGAAACATTTAAAGCGTTTGTGAGAGGATGTATTATTGCTTTTCAAGCGTCTCAAAACAAGAAGAACCGAGCTGAACAGAATGACCTGGAAAGTCAGATAAGACAGTTAGACATAACAAATGCCATCGCTCCCTCTATTGAAATACATAATAAAATTGCAGTTCTCAAATATAAGTTAAATTATATCCTTTCAGCTCATATTTTAAGGCTTTTTCAATATACTAAACAAAAACATTTTGAATTTGGACATAAACCACAGAAATTGCTAGCACGTCAACTCCGTAAATTAGAAGATGATTCTACAATTCATAAAATTAGATCAGAAAATGGAGATTTGCTTAAACTACCTAAGGATATTAATCAGAGATTTTTGCAATTTTATCAGTCATTATATTCATCAAAAATAACAGATACTTCTGCGCAGATGCAAAAGTTTTTGCAGGAATGTAACCTTCCTGGTTTGAATGTGAGTGATAGAAATTTACTGGGCGCAGAAATAACTATGAAAGACGTTGAAGAGACTATTAAATCCATTAAAAATGGGAAGACTCCTGGCCCTGATGGCTTAAATAATGAATTTTATAAAAAATTCAGTGGTTTGATCTCTCCACGTTTGCAAACTGTATATAGTCACGCCTTTAAACAACAGAGATTGCCACAAACTCTGACTGAATCAACAATAATCCTCATTCCTAAAAAAGATAAGGATTCTGAAGACCCTGGTTCGTATAGAGCGATAGCTCTTTTAAATACTGATCAGAAGATATTAGCGAAAATCTTAGCTCAGAGATTAAGTCTAGTTATAGACAAATTGATACACCCCGATCAATCAGGCTTTATAGCCAAACGATATTCATTTTTCAACTTGAGACGCTTGTTTAATATAATTTATTCAAATAGACTATTAAATGAAGATTTAGCAATCATCTGGCTAGATGCTGAAAAAGCATTTGATCAAGTAGAATGGCCCTATCTTTTCTCAGTGATGGAAAAAATTCAACTAGGTGAAAATTTTTGTGCATGGGTGAAACTTTTGTATACATCCCCAACAGCTAGAATATTAACTAATCAAATGCTGTCATCTAAATTTCATTTAGCTAGGGGTTGTAGACAAGGATGTCCACTATCACCACTTTTATTTGCCCTTATTATAGAACCACTTGCTGAGAGTATTAGATCAAATTCAGATATTTATGGCTACAACACTAAACATACAACCAATAAAATTTCTTTATATGCGGATGATGTATTAATATATATTACAAAGCCAGAAATTAGCATTCCGAATTTATTAAATCTCATAACCCAATTTGGTTCATTTTCAGGTTATAGAATTAACTGGTATAAAAGTGAAATTATGCCAATAATGGAGCATAATCCGGCCATACTTCAACAATTTCCTTTTAAAATTGCCTATGAAAAGTTTAAATATCTTGGAATTTACGTGACTAGGAAATATACTTCTTTATTTAAATCAAATTTTCCTCCTTTACTTGCTAAATTACACAGAAATATCCAATTTTGGAAAACACTTCCTATATCATTAGTTGGTCGTAGTAATGCTATAAAGATGATCTTTCTTCCACAGCTACTATACTTATTTCAAGCAATTCCGATCTACCTTCCAAAAAAGTTTTTTTTAAAAATTGATTCAATTGTTACTAATTTTATTTGGGACTACAAGACTCATAGAATAAATAAAAGACACTTATGTAAGTCTAAAATTAATGGAGGAATTGCTTTACCTAACTTTTTATTTTATTATTGGGCGGTTAATATTAAAAATATAACCTGCTGGTTGGATGATTCTGATCAACAACCGGATTGGTTAAAGATGGACAAAGAGGATTGTTTACCATTCGATATTGGTGCGATCCTCTTAGCTCCAATAAATTTAAATAAAAAAACAAATGGAGGTAATCCCATTATACACAGTGTTATCCGTACCTGGAAACAATTAAAGCTTACGTTAAAATTGAGTAAATTATCTGTTTTCCTTCCTATTGCGAATAATCCTTCTTTTAAACCGTCTGTCTTAGATAGAGGCTTTGCTCAATGGAAAAGTTATGGAATCAAAAGGGTGGGAGATCTTTATCATAAGGGAACTTTTCTTTCGTTTCAGGAGTTACAGCAGAAGTACGGATTACATGTTAATAATTATTTTAGATATTTACAACTTAGAGATTATGTAAAATCACACATGCAAGAATATAAGTTTAGAAGTCCAGAAACACTTGATGTATGCCTGAATCGACATTATAACTCAAATAAATTAATATCTTTTATTTACAATATTCTCCTTGACATTGACATTCCGTCATCAGAATCTTATAGACGAGCATGGGAGGACGAATTGAATCAATTTATAATGCAAGATATATGGGATGAAAGTTTACAACATATACATCAATGTTCATTGAATACTAGACATTCCTTAATACAATTTAAAATAATACATAGATTACATTATTCGAAGACGAAATTAAATAGGATTTTTCCTAGTATCTCTCCTATGTGTGATAAATGTCAATTTCAAGAAGCTAATTTAACTCATATTTTCGTAACTTGTATAAAAATGCAAAACTTCTGGTTGGAGATTTTTAAAATAGTTTCTAAAGTTATTAATAAAAAATTAGATATGGACCCAAAATTAATTATATTAGGATTATCAGAACATACTACAAATTTTACAGTAAGTCAGGTACATTTTCTTGATTACAGTCTAATAACTGCGAAAAAACTAATACTTAAATTTTTGAAAAAACCAATAACCCCCACAATTAAAATGTGGACTATGGAAATGACAGAGACCCTGCATTTGGAAAAAATAAGGTTTGCCTTAATCGACAAACCTGAGTTATTTTTAAAAATATGGTCTCCATTTATTGAATTTTTAGAAAAGTAAATGGGTTTGGCACAGGACTAAAATAAAAAAAAATTTAAATAAAAAGTTGAAACTTGAGTTGGGGGTTGGATGTACAGCTGTGGTTTTTGTCTCCCGGATCTACTCCCGTTAATTTTTATTGTTAGATCCTTTTTTTTTTAACCCTCTTACTCTCTCTCCCCAAGTTTATAGTTTTATATTTTTATTTTTACTTTCTCTCTTCAAAAATTTAAAAATTGAAGCTATGTAAGAACGTTGTAACAAATGTGTTTTTTCTTATTTCGATTTGTACATATGCTTTTCAAAAATAAAATATTTAAAAAAAAAAAAATACTATCTATGTACCTGTCTAATTGCTTCTTAAACGATGGGAGGCGGCAGCTTGTTCCATACACCCACCTCCTTTGTGTGAAAAAGTCACCCTCGGATTCCTATTAAATCCTTTCCCCTTCACCTTGACCCTATGTCCTCTGGTCCTCGATTCACCTACTCTGTGTTAAAAACTCCGTGCATCTACCGGATCCTTTCCTCTCATGATTTTGTACACCTCTATAAGATCTCCCGTCATCCTCCTGCGCTCCATAGAATAGAGACCCAGCCTACTCAACCTCTCCCTACAGCTCATACCCTCTAGACCTGGCAACATCCTCGTAACTCTTTTCTGAACCCTTTCAAGCTTGACAATACCTTTCCTATAACATGGTGCCCAGAACTGAACACAATATTCTAAAATGCGGTCTCACCAAATGCGGTCTTAAACAACTGCAACATGACCTCCCAACTTCTATACTCAATACCCTGACTAATGAACTCAAAGTGCCAAAAGCTTTTTTGACGACCTTATCTACCTGAGACTCGACCTTCATGGAACCATGCATCTAGATCCCTCTGCTCTACAACACTACCCAAGGGCCTACCATTTACACTGTAGACCTTACCTTTGTTTAACATCCCAAAATGCAACACCTCGCACTTCTCTGTATTAAATTCCATCAACCATTCCTCCGCCCACCTGGCCAATCGATCCAGATCCTGCTGCAATCGTTCACAACCATCTTCACTATCTGCAAAACCGCTGACTTTTGTATCATCAGCAAACTTGCTAATCTTGCCCTGTATGTTTGATCATTGATGTAGATGACAAACAGTAACGGGCCCAGCACCAAACCCTGACGCACACCACTAGTCACATAGAAACATAGAAAATAGGTGCAGGAGCAGTCCATTTGGGCCTTCGAGCCAGCACCGCCATTCATTGTGATCATGGCCGGTCACAGGCCTCCGGCCTGAGAAGCAACATATATATAACAACTACAGCATAGGAAACAGGCCTGTCCGGCCCTACCAGTCCACGCCGACCATTCTCCCTGACCTAGTCTCATCTACCTGCACTCAGACCATAACCCTCCAATCCCCTCCTATCCATATACCTATCCAATTTACACTTAAATAATAAAATCGAGCCAGCCTCCACCACTTCCACCGGAAGTCCATTCCATACAGCCACAACCCTCTGAGTAAAGAAGTTCCCCCTCATGTTACCCCTAAACCTTTGTCCCTCAATTCTGAAGCTATGTCCCCTTGTTGGAATCTTCCCCACTCTCAAAGGGAAAAGCCTACCCACGTCAACTCTGTCCGTCCCTCTCAAAATTTTAAAAACCTCTATCAAGTCCCCCCTCAACCTTCTACGCTCCAAAGAATAAAGACCCAACCTGTTCAACCTCTCTCTGTAGCCTAAGTGCTGAAACCCAGGCAACATTCTAGTAAATCTCCTCTGTACCCTCTCCATTTTGTCGACATCCTTCCTATAATTTGGCGACCAGAACTGCACACCATACTCCAGATTCGGCCTCACCAATGCCCTGTACAATTTCAACATTACATCCCAACTTCTATACTCGATGCTCTGATTTATAAAGGCAAGCATACCAAACGCCTTCTTCACCACCCTATCCACGTGAGATTCCACCTTCAGGGAACAATGCACAGTTATTCCCAGATCCCAACCTTCCACCATCACCCTCTGCTTCCTTCCATGGAGCCAATTTGCTATCCATTCAGCTATCTCGCCTTTCCCTGTTCCATGTCCTATGCATTCTTCTTGTTTTGGGCCAACGTCTCAATTTCCCATGTCAGCCAAGCTTCCTTACGTTTGCCTGCTTTGCCCTTCACTCTAACGGGGACGTACATAACCTGAGCTTTCTTCAGTACACTTTTAAAAACATCCCACTTGGCCGATGTTCCTTTCCCCTCAAATAACCTGCTCCAGTCAACTTGAGCGAGACCTTCTCTCATACCCTCAAAGTTGGCCTTACCCCAGCTGAGCATTTTAACACGTGGACCCTCTCCGTCCCTATCCATAACTATCTGAAACCTAATCGACCCAACTTCCCAATACTAGATCCAGCGTTGCCCTCTCACATGTGGGGGTCTCCACATACTGCTTGAGAAAACTCCTCAACACTTTTGAGGAATTGCCCCCCATCTGAATCCTTCACGCTATGATTTTCCCAGTCTATATTGGGAAAGTCAAAATCCCCGACCACAACAACCTTATTGACCTGCAGCTGTCTGCAATCTCCCGGCATATTTATTCTTCCAGTTCCCGTTGACTATTCGGGGGTCTGCAGTACACCCCCAACAAGGTGATCATCCCTTTCTTGTTCCTCAGCTCCACCCATAAAGCCTCACTAGCCGAACCGTCCATAATGTCACCTCTGAACACAGCCGTGACATCCTCCTTAACCACTTGTGGGCAGTGGGCAAGTCCTAACTGGAGTTGGACGACCCCGCCCCCACGATGTCTCCACTGTCTTAGGGCGGCACGGTAGCGCAGCGGTAGAGTTGCTGCTTTACAGCGAATGCAGCGCCGGAGACACAGGTTCGATCCTGACTACGGGTGCTGCACTGTAAGGAGTTTGTACGTTCTCCCCGTGACCTGCGTGGGTTTTCTCCGAGATCTTCGGTTTCCTCCCACACTCCAAAAACGTACAGGTATGTAGGTTAATTGGCTGGGTAAATGTAAAAATTGTCCCTAGTGGGTGTAGGATAGTGTTAATGTGCGGGGATCGCTGGGCGGCACGGACTTGGAGGGCCGAAAAGGCCTGTTTCCGGCTGTAGATATATGATATGATATGATATGAGCATGCCACATGTACAGTCGGCAAGTCATTGGTTCCAGCGGCTTTAGGGCTTGTCTACCTAGCGTGTGAAGCCTGGGTAGGATTGCGCGGAGGAAACCACCAGAAGGTTCAACGGGCAGAAAGACGACCCCAGCAAAGCGTCGTGGAGCGCAAACAGGGCAGAGTGAGATACGTAGGACACTTCTGACCATCCACTGCACCCTGACCTGTTCCCAGCCGTCTCGACTATGTCTTGTTGCTGGAACCCGATAGGCCGGGACGAGAGAGTGAGGCCGACGATCTGCGCAACCTCATACGTCCAAGTCAGTTAAATCCAAGTCATGACTTCAACCCCATACCGCGCAACCTCAAGTCCTGTGGCGATAGGAGAGTGGCGAAGCAGCAGGTGTGGATACACTGGAAGCTGTAGTCACGAACCTGCACACAGGCGGCCCAGGGCATAGGGTCGCTCTCTACTGGACCGAAGTAGCAGTGGAGTTCGGCAGCCCCCCCCCCCCCCGGGGGTCTGAGCAGCCCTCTCTAGGATTCACTCTGCTCACCTCCATGGAGGAAGGGGCTAGAAAAGGTGCCTCAAACATAGCCTGCTTCACTTCACCTTGGCCAGCATACCGCGGCTGGCGAGGATCTCAATCAGCGGTCGCTCAACCTCGGCACGTGGAACGTGTGAATCCTGCTGGATACATCAAGGCAGATAGACCAGAAACAAGAACAGCACTGGTCGCCAAAGAACTAGCTCGCTACAACGTGGACATAGCAGCACTCAGTGAAACTCGCCTTGCAGACAAGGGTCAGCTCTCAGAACTTGGTGGTGGGTACACCTTTTTGTGGAGTGGTCGCAGCAGCGCTGAACGGCGAGAGGCAGGCGTTGGATTCACCATCAGATCCCACCTCGCCCGAAAACTTGCCAAGCTTCCAGAGGGCATCAATGACCGCCTGATGACACTTCAACTCCCACTTGGAAACAAGAAGAGTGCAAGGCTGATCAGCGCATATCCCTCAACAATGACCAACCCGGATGATATCAAGGACAAGTTCTATGAAGAACTCAACGCCCTCATTGCAGCAGTCCCACAGTCAGAGAAGCTTACTGTCCTCGGGGACTTCAACGCCAGAGTGGGGACAGATGACCAGACTTGGGAAGAGATCATTGCACGTCATGGCACCGGCAAGTGCAACAGCAACGGCGTTCTACTCCTGAAGATGTGTGCCTCACATGACCTAGTCATCGCCAACACACTCTTCCGCCTCCCCACCCGTAAAAAGACATCTTGGATGCACCCACGCTCCAGGCAATGGCGTCTGATTGATTATGTCATCACCAGGAAGAGGGACAGGCAGGACGTGTGAGTGACAAACCCATGTGTGGTGCCGACTGCTGGACTGATCATCGCCTCATTGTGTCCAAACTCAAGCTTCGCATCGTGCCCATGAGAAGACCCTAAGGTCAGAAGACTGCAAAGAGGCTCAACGTCTCCAAGCTGAAGAGCAGCAAAGTTGCAGAAGAAATCTCCAGAGACCTTGATGGCAAGTTGGTGAACACACCCCATGATGACCAGGACAGCACTGACGAACAGTGGGTGGCCTTCAGAGATGCAGTCTACTCCATCGCCCTCGAACACCTCGGGCCAGCATCCCGCAGAAACCAGGACTGGTTCGACGAGAACGATGAAGAGATACAGGCACTGCTATCAGAGAAACACCAACTGTTCAGAGCACCCCAGAACGACCTCACGTCACAAGCGAAGAAAGATGCCTTTGCCAGCGCAAGACAAAAGGTACAGAAGAAACTCCGTGAGATGCAGGACACATGGCATAGCAAGAAGGCCGATGAAATCCAGGGCTACGCAGACAGTCACGACACCAAGCGTTTCTACGACGCATTGAAGGCTGTGTATGGACCCCAGTCCTCTGGCTCCTCTCCCATCCTCAGTGCAGACGGGACCCAGTTGCTGACAGAGAAGAAGCAGATTCTGGATAGATGGGCTGAACATTTCAACCAGGTCCTCAATCGCCCTGCTAATATCAACGACGAGGCCATCACTCCCTTACCTCAGATGGAGATCAACCAGGACCGTGACAACCTCCCGACAGAAGAAGTCACGAAGGCCATCAAGCAACTTTCCTGTGGCAAAGCACCAGGATCAGATGCAATTCCTGCTGAAGTGTACAAAGCAGGAGGCCCTGTCATGATGCAGAAGCTGACTGAACTCTTCCAGTCCATGTGGAATGATGGGAAGGTCCCACAACAGCTGAAAGATGCCAGCATAGTCCACATCTACAAGAGGAAAGGCAACCGCCAGTCTTGCGACAATCATCGAGGCATCTCCCTCCTGTCCATAGCTGGGAAGATCTTGGCTCGCATCCTGCTCAACCGTCTTATTCAACACCTTGAGCAGGGTCTCCTTCCAGAAAGCCAGTGTGGTTTCCGTGCTGGGCGTGGAACTGTCGACATGATATTTGTTGCACGCCAACTCCAGGAAAAATGCCAAGAGCAGCACAGCGACCTGTTCGTGACCTTCGTCGATCTGACAAAGGCCTTCGACACTGTCAGCAGAGATGGCTTGTGGAAGATAATGCAGAAGTTTGGCTGTCCCAGCAAGTTCATCACGATTGTCCGGCAGTTCCATGACGGCATGATGGTGAAAGTGCTAGATGATGGAGATGAGTCGGAAGCCTTTCCAGTGACAAACGGCGTGAAGCAAGGTTGTGTTCTTGCCCCTACACTCTTCAGCATGGTCTTCTCTGCCATGCTGACTGATGCCTTCCGTGACTGCCAGGATGGAATACACATCGGGTACAGGACTGACAGCAGGCTGTTCAACCTCAGGGACCTGCACGCTGTTACAAAGATGAAGGAGACCATCATCAGAGATTTCTTATTTGCTGATGACTGCGCCCTCAAAGCCAGCACAGAGCAGAAGACGCAGCATGAAATGGACTGCTTCTCACAGGCCTGTGACAACTTTGGTCTCTCCATTGGCACCAAAAAGTCTGAAGTTATGTACCAGCCCGCACCTGGAAAGCCCTACCAGGAACCACACATCACGGTGAAGGGGCAGAATCTACAGGCAGTTGACAGCTTTGCCTATCTGGGTAGTACACTCTCGCGAGTGGTGAACATTGACGCTGAGGTCAACAACAGGATTGCCAAGGCCAGCGCTGCCTTTGGGCGACTCCGTGGGAATGTTTGGGAGCGGAGAGGACTCAGCCTTACCACCAAGCTGAAGGTCTACCGTGCAGTGGTACTCACCACTCTTCTCTATGCCAGTGAGACCTGGACTGTCTACAGCAGACATGCCAAACAGCTCAACCACTTTCACTTGAGCTGCCTACGTAGACTCCTTCACATCAGGTGGCAGGACAAAATTCCCGACACAGAGGTCTTGGAACGGGCCGGAATCCCCAGCGTCCGCACCCTCCTACGGAAAGCCCAAGCCAGATGGGCAGGCCATGTCGTCAGAATGCCCGAGAGTCGACTGCCAAAAACAGCTTCTGTATGGAGAACTGTGTCAGGGCAAGCGCTCAGTAGGAGGACAGAAGAAACGGTTTAAGGACTGCCTCAAAGTGTCCCTCACAGACTTGGACATCAACCTCAGCACTTGGGAGTCTCTTGCTCTGGACCGTCCAACCTGGCGTAGCAACCTCACCACAGGAGCCCGTGCAGCAGAGAACAGATGCACTGCAAAGGCCCAGGGGAAACGCACCGCGCGCAAGGCCCGGGCTACCTCCACTTCCACTGTAGCACCCATCCACTTGTGTCCTACGTGTGGGCGTGCCTTTCCGGGCCAGGATTGGCCTCACCAGTCACATCCGGACCCACAGTCACCAATCCTCCAACTGAAAGTGAAGTCATGGTCATCTTCCAACCCGAAGGACGAACAACAACAACCAATAATGCAACTCCCCCCCTTCCCTTTTACCCTCACCCCTGTCTCTCCTGAAGCTCCTGTACCCCGGAACATTGAGCTGCCAGTCCTGCCCTGCCCCTCCCTTAACCATGTTTCAGTCATGGCTACAACATCCCAGTCGCTCGTACCTATCCATGCCCTAAGCTCATCTGCCTTCCCTGTCAGGCCCCTTGCATTAATATACGTGCAGTTTAAACCAACCCTCCTTCCTCGCTCCCCGCCTTTCGCCCGCCTATTCTGTCCACTAACCTTTCCCACACCACCCTCCATACCAACTTCTAGCCTCTCACATGCCTCTGCCCTATATGAGATCCCACCCCCTGCCAATCTAGTTTAAACCCTTCCGTGTAGCATTAGCAAACCTGCCCGGTAGGATGTTGGTCCCCATCCAGTTCAGGTACAACCCGTCCCTTTTATACAGGTCACCCCAACCCCGGAAGAGATCCCAATGATCCAGAAATCTGAATTCCTGCCCTCTGCACCAACTCCTCAGCCACACATTCATTCCCCCTACCTTCCTATTCTGACCTTCAGTAGCACGAGGTACTGGAAGCAATTCTGAGATCACTACCTTGCAGGTCCTGCTTTTCAGTCTTCTACCCAATTCCGTATATTCTTGTTGCAGAACCTCCTTCGTCTTCCAACCTCTATCATTTGTGCCAACGTGCACAACAACCTCCATCACTCTTGAGGATGCCGTGCAGCCGCTCTGAGACATCCTGGACCCTGGCACCAGGGAGGCAACACACCTTCCTGGAGTCCCGCCTACTGCCGCAGAATCTCCTGTCTGCACCTCTGACGATGGAGTCTTCCACCACTATGGCTCTGCCTGACGTCACTCTTCCCCGTTGAGCCTCGACACCAGGGTTGTAATCACAGCCCTGGCCAACACTCAATCTTGTCATGTCATCCGCTCCCATGAGGTGCACCTGTTTTCAGTAGGTACAGCCACCTTCGCTCACCCACCTTCGCTCTTCGTTGATGTGACAACCTCACTGAAGGTCTTGTTCAGGAAACTCTCGTTTTCCCAGAAGACCCTGAGGTCATCCAGCTGCTTCTCCAGTTCCCCACCACGGTCATTCAGGAGCTGCACTTGGACACAATTTCTGCAAGAGTAGTTTCCAGAAGCACCAGGGGTGTCCCTGACTTCCCACATCCTGCAGTAAACACACTGTGCCAACTTACCTGCCATTTCTTTCACCTCAACAAGGCCGATAGGCTGCTACCTAATCAACTACTTTGGGGCTAATTTGTAAGTTACTTGAACCTGTGCTTTTGGCGCTCTTTTTAAATCTCCGTTTCAACCAATACTCGCTCTCGCTGCCTCTGACTGCTGCTTCTCTCCTGCCTTCATGGTAAACCAGTTGCTCCTATTCCACCTGTGTATTTACAAAGTTGGACAGTGTACACAGCCTTCCTATTTCGTCTTTACCCCCACACCTCACACGTGACTGTGAGGTCAGTGTTCTCTCTGCTGGGTTTGTACAATAAAAAAGTGGCCTGAACATCCTCAGCTTGTCGTTCTTTGATTTCTGTACCCCAGATGGCGGGGCGTTTTGTAGAGAGAGAAGGAGATGAGTGCAGAGAGAGAGAGAGAGAGAGAGAGAGAGGGAGAGAGGGAGAGAGAGAGAGAGAGAGAGGGAGAGAGGGCCGGAGTGGGTGGGATAGAAGGTGGGCAGTGGGTGCAGAGGGAGGGATGCTGAGAGAGTGGGCCGGAGTGGGTGGGATAGGTGGGGAGTGGGATGAGAAAGGGAAGGCGGAGTGGGGAGAACGGAATAGAGAGAGAAGGGCAGGTGAATAAAGAGAGAGTAGGCAGGAGTGTGTGGGAGAGCAGACGGGGGCAGTGGGAGGGATGCTGAGAGAGAGAGGGCCGGGGGACTGTGGGATGCGTGTGGACACAGATGGGCCAGAGGAGTGCTGGGGGAAGAGCAAAGGAATGCAAACGGAGCTGAGCATTGTGGATGGCGGAAATGAAAGGTCGGAGAATTGGGAAAGAGAGGCCGGGGAAATAGGATGTCTGACAGCTGGAGGGGTGCGGACGGGGAAATGGGGGAGAGGAGGATGGAGGAGTGGGGAGGGACAGGGCGACACAAATGTGGAGAGAGAGATTCGGAGCAACGGGAGAGAGACCGCGGGTGAGATGGAGGGCCCGAAGAATCGGAAGGGAGAAGGCCGGAGGAAGTCGAAGAGGCAGGGGACAGAGATGGACAAAGTAGAGATAAAAGTCTGGATAAGTGCGAAGGGTGGGCCGGAGGAGTGATGAACGATGGCTGCAGGTGGGGTGAGCAAGGGCCAAAGGTGTTAGCAGGGGGTAATGGTTGAAGTTGTGAGTAGTGGGTTGCAGAACGGGCTGTGGTCGGAGCAGTGGGGAGAGAGGGTCGTATGAATGCGGAGAGTGTGGGAGGATTAACTGGAGAGAAGGCAGGAGAAGTGTGGGTAGGAGGAGTGGGAACAGATTGGACAGAAGGAATGGGAGGAGAAAGAGATTGACAGAGGGAATGGGAGCCGGAGGAGTGGGGGGGGGGGGGCGGTGGGCCTTTGGAGGGGGTTGAGAATGTGATGGAGGATTGGTGTGTGGGGCTCGGAGTTGTGGCGATAGCAAGATCTGAATGAGGAAAGAGACGGCAGAGGAGTGGGGAAGAGAACAATGGCGTGTAGTGAGATGGGTGCAGTGGGGAGAGAAGTGCAGAGATGTGTAGAGACAGGGGGAGGAGTGGGGTTGGAGAATGGCAGGTGACTGGACAGAGAAAGGTTGGATGATGGAACAAGAGCTGGAGGAGTGTGGAGAGGGATGGGGAGAGGGATGGGGAGAGGGATGGGGAGAGGGATGGGGAGAGGGATCGGGGAGAACGATAGGGGAGAGGGATGGGGGTGAGGGATGGGGAGAGGGATGGGGAGAGGGATGGGGAGAGCGATGGGGGAGAGGGATGGGGAGAGGGATGGGGAGAGCGATGGGGGAAAGGGATGGGGAGAGCGCTGGGGGAGAGGGATGGGGAGAGGGATGGGGGAGAGGGATCGGGGAGAGCGATAGGGGAGAGGGATGGGGAGAGGGATGGGGAGAGGGATGGGGAGGGATGGGGAGAGCGATGGGGGAGAGGGGTGGGGAGAGGGATGGGGGAGAGGGATGTGGGAGAGGGATGGGGGAGAGGGATGGGGGAGAGCGATGGGGGAGAGCGATGGGGGAGAGGGGTGGGGAGAGGGGTGTGGGAGAGGGATGGGGAGAGGGATGGGGAGAGCGATGGGGGAGAGCGAGGGGGGAGAGGGATGGGGGAGAGCGATGGGGGAGAGCGATGGGGGAGAGGGGTGGGGAGAGGGGTGTGGGAGAGGGATGGGGAGAGGGATGGGGAGAGCGATGGGGGAGAGCGAGGGGGGAGAGGGATGGGGAGAGAAATGGGGGAGAGGGATGGGGGAGAGGGATGCGGGAGAGGGATGGGGAGAGGGTAGGGAGAGGGATGGGGAGAGCGATAGGGAGAGGGATGGGGAGAGGGATGGGGAGGGATGGGGAGAGGGATGGGGAGAGGGACGGGGGAGGGGGATGGGGAGAGGGATGGGGAGAGGGATGGGGAGAGGGATGGGGAGAGGGATGGGGGAGAGGGATGGGGAGAGCGATAGGGAGAGGGGTGGGGAGAGGGATGGGGGAGAGGGATGGGGGAGAGGGATGGGGAGGGGGTAGGGAGAGGGATGGGGACATGGATGGGGAGAGGGCTCCAGTGAATACAAGCCCAGTCTTTCCAATCTTTCCTCATATGACAGTCCCGCCATCCCGGGGATTAACTTCATGAACATACGCTGCACTGCCTCAATAGCAAGGATGTCCTTCATCAAATTGGGAGACCAAAACTGCACATACAGTGCATTCAGAAAGTATTCAGACCCCTTCACTTTTTCCACATTTTGTTACATTACAGCCTTATTTTAAAATGGATTAAATTCATTTGCTTTATCATAATGCTACACACAATACCCCATAATAGAAAAGCGAAAACAGATGTTTAGAAATTTTTGCAAAGTAATTAAAAAGATATAGCTGAAATAACACATTTACATAAGTATTCAGACCCTTTACTCAATACTTTGTTGAGGCACCTATGGCAGCGATTACAGCCTCAAGTCTTCTAGGGTATGACGCTACAAGCTTGGCACACCTGTATTTGGGTAATTTCTCCCATTCTTCTCTACAGATCCTCCCAAGCTCCGTCAGGTTGGATGGGGAGCGTCGATGCACAGCTATTTTCAGGTCTCTCCAGAGATGGTCGGTTGGGTTCAAGTCCTGGCTCTGGCTGGGCCACTCAAGGACATTCACAGAATTGTCACAAAGCCACTCCTGCGTTGTTTTGGCTGTGTGCTTAAGGTCATTGTCCTGTTGGAAGGTGAACCTCTGCCCCAGTCTGAGGTCCAGAACGCTCTGGAGCAGATTTTCTTCAAGGATCTCTCTGTACTTTGCTCCGTTCATCTTTCCCTCGATCCTGACTAGTCTCCCAGTTCCTGCCGCTGAAAAACATCCCCACAGCATGATGCTGCCACCACCATGCTTCACTGTAGGTATGGTATTGGCCAGGTGATGAGCAATGCCTGGTATCCTACAGACATGACACCTGGCATTCAGGCCAAAGAGTTCAATCTTGGTTTCATTAGACCAGAGAATCTTGTTTCTCATGGTCTGAGAGACCTTTAGGTGCCTTTTGGCAAACTCCAAGCGGGCTGTCATGTGCATTTCACTGAGGAGTGGCTTCCGTCTGGCCACTCTACCATAAAGGCCTGATTGGTGGAGTGCTGCAGATATAGTTGTCCTTCTGGAAGTTTCTCCCATCTTCACTGAGGAACTCTGGAGCTCTGTCAGAGTGACCATCAGGTTCTTGGTCACCTCCCTGACCAAGGCCCTTCTCCCCGATTACTCAGTTTGGCCGAGCGGCTAGCTCTATGAAGAGTCCCGGTGGTTGCAAAGTTCTTCCATTTAAGAATGACGGAGGCCACTTTGCTATTGGGGACCTGCAATGCTGCAGAAATTGTTTTATACCCTTCCACAGATCTGTGTCTCGACACAATCGTGTCTTGGAGGTCTACGGACAATTCCTTCGTCTTCATGGCTTGGTTTTTGCTCTGGCATGCACTGTCAACTGTGGGACCTTATATAGACAGGTGTGAGCCTTTCCAAATCATGTCCAATCAATTTAATTTACCACTAGTGGACTCCAGTCAAGTTGTAGAAACATCTCACGGATAATCAATGGGAACACGATGAACCTAAACTCAATTTTGAGTGTCATAGCAAAGGGTCTGAATAGTTATGTAAATGTGATATTTCAGTTATTTCTTTTTAATTAATTTGCGAAAATGTCTAAACACCTGTTTTCGCGTTTTTATTATGGGGTATTGTATGTAGATTGATAATTTAAAAAAAAGAATTTAATCAATTTTAAAATAAAGCTGTAAAGTAACAAAATGTGGAAAAGGTGAAGGGGTCGGAATACTTTCTGAATGCATTGTAATGCTCCAGATGTGGTCTCACCAGGGCCCTGTACAACTGCAGTAGGACCTATTTACTCCAATACTCAAATCCGTTCGTTATGAAGGCCAACATGCCATTATCTTTCTTCACTGCCTGCTGTACCTGCACGCCAACTTTCAGTGACTGGTGTACAAGGACACCCAGGTCCCTTTTTCCTAATCTGACACCATTGAAATAATAATCTGCCTCCTTGTTCTTGCCACCAAAGTGGATAACCTCACATTTATCTATATTATACTGCATCTGCCACGCATCTGCCCACTCACACAACCTGTCCAAGTCACCCTGCAACCTCCTAACATCCTCTTCACAGTTCACACTTCCACCCAGCTTTGTGTCATCTGCAAATTTGCTCGTGTTACTTTTGATTCCATCATCCAAATCATTAATATATATTGTAAATACTTGCGGCCCCAGCATCGAACCTTGCGGCACTCCACTCGCCAATGCCTGCCATTCTGACAGGGACCCGTTTACTCCTACTCTTTGCTTCCTGTCTGCCAACCAATTCTCTGTCCACTCAAACACACTCAGGTGATTTCACGCACTCGCACGCATTGGAGAATTCAAAGTTCAGCACCTCATATTCCGCTGAGTTTCCATACAACCCAATGTGAATTACCCACTATTAGGTAACTGAACTAATGCCCCGCAATTTACCCCATTCTCCCCCCCCTCTCTTTTCCCTGCCCCCCCCCCCCCCCCGCATTCACACTAATTTCTTCCATCGCCTTCCACCCTATATTCCACAATTGTGGCTCCACAATTCGCACTTTATCCACCCTGCAACTATCAGCAACTATCAGCCTCGCGAATGATGCGGTGCTTGATTAGCGGATTGTATCTTTATTTTTTTTAAATCTATTTATCTCTTTGTTTATTTATTTATTTGCCTATATGATTATGTTTTTTTTTATTTATATGTATACCTGCCTATTTATTTATTTATTCATTCATTCATGCATTCATTCATTCATTCATTCATTTATCTGTCTATCTATTTATTTATTTATTTCTCAATCTATTTATTTATTTGCCTGTTTTTATTTATTTGTCTATTTATTAATTAATTTATTTGTTTGTTTGTCTGTTTATTCATCTATTTATTCGTCTATTTACCCATCTATTTATTTATCTACCTATGCATTTATTTATTTATCTATTTATTTATTTATTTATTTATTTGTCTACCTATTTATTTATTTGTTTGTTTATTTATCGATTTGTCTGTTTGTTTATTTATTTATTTGTTTATTCATTCATTCATTCATTCATCCGTCCATTCATACTCCGCTATCCTTAAGAGCTCTATCTAGCTCTCTCTTGAATGCATTCAGAGAATTGGCCTCCACTGCCTTCTGAGGCAGAGAATTCCACAGATTCACAACTCTCTGACTGAAAAAGTTTTTCCTCATCTCCGTTCTAAATGGCCTACCCCTTATTCTTAAACTGTGGCCCCTGGTTCTGGATGGGCAAATCACAGCCTCGCGAATGATAGATGTATGCGGTGCTTGATTAGCGGATTGTCGGACTTAGATAACAAGACAAATGCTGCGATTATAAGGATTGATGAGGCAAGCGAGATCTGCGAGTCCAGAGGCATGAATATCGGCGGAAGGGAAGGGAAAGAGGAGACATGGTTTGACAGAGAAGGATGTGGGGAGGGGAATGAGGAAGGGTGGTTGGAGGTCAATTACAATTTGACAATTTAATGTTCATCCTGTTAGGTGGTAATCTATTCGAGCGGAATATGATGTCCTATTCCTCCGGATTTCGTAAAGCTAACTCGGGCAATCGAGGGTCCAAGCACAGAAACGTTTGTAAGTAACGGGAAGGGGAATTGAAATGGACAGCAAGGGAGATATCCTGTAGTCCATGGCGGGCCGAGCGCAAGCGTTGGGTGAAACAGATGCTGGGTATCTCGGAGGCACCATCGCCAACACCACACGGAGATTAATCTTCATACTCTTCTTGAATTTTTTGAAGAGGTTACCAGGGAAATTGATAAGGGCAAGGCTGTGGATGTTGTCTATATGGACTTCAGTAAGGCATTTGACAAGGTTCCACATGGAAGGTTGATTAAGAAGGTTAAATCGTTGGGTATTAATAGTGAGGTTGCAAGATGGATTCAACAATGGCTGAATGGGAGATACCAGAGGGTAACGGTTGACAATTGTATGTCAGGTTGGAGGCCAGTGTCTAGTGGAGTGCCCCAAGGATCTGTGTTGGGTCCACTGTTGTTTGTCATTTACATTAATGATCTGGATGATGGTGTGGCAAATTGGATTAGTAAATATGCAGATGATACTAAGATAGGTGGAGTAGTTGATAGTGAGGTAGATTTTCAAAGTCTACAGAGAGACTTGGGCCTTTTGGAAGGGTGGGCTGAAAGATGGCAGATGGAGTTTAATGCTGATAAGTGTGAGGTGCTGCATTTTGGTAGGACAAATCAAAATAGGACGTACAGGGTAAATGGTAGGGAATTGAGGAATGCAGTGGAACAGAGGGATCTGGGAATAACTGTGCATTGTTCCCTGAAGGTGGAATCTCATGTGGATAGGGTGGTGAGGAAGGCGTTTGGTATGCTTGCCATTATAAATCAGAGCATCGAGTATAGAAGTTGGGATGTAATGTTGAAATTGTACAGGGCATTGGTGAGGCCAAATCTGGAGTATGGTGTGCAGTTCTGGTCGCCAAATTATAGGAAGGATGTCGACAAAATGGAGAGGGTACAGAGGAGATTTACTAGAATGTTGCCTGGGTTTCAGCACTTAGGCTACAGAGAGAGGTTGAACAGGTTGGGTCTTTATTCTTTGGAGCGTAGAAGGTTGAGGGGGGACTTGATAGAGGTTTTTAAAATTTTGAGAGGGACGGACAGAGTTGACGTGGGTAGGCTTTTCCCTTTGAGAGTGGGGAAGATTCCAACAAGGGGACATAGCTTCAGAATTGAGGGACAAAGGTTTAGGGGTAACATGAGGGGGAACTTCTTTACTCAGAGGGTTGTGGCTGTATGGAATGGGCTTCCGGTGGAAGTGGTGGAGGCTGGCTCGATTTTATTATTTAAGAGTAAATTGGATAGGTATATGGATAGGAGGGGATTGGAGGGTTATGGTCTGAGTGCAGGTAGATGAGACTAGGTCAGGGAGAATGGTCGGCGTGGACTGGTAGGGCCGGACAGGCCTGTTTCCATGCTGTAGTTGTTATATGTTATATATGTTATATGTTATTACGGTGACAGGAGGTGAGCTGAACGTCCACCTCACCAGGAAGGACTTGTCTGGTTCCTAGATCGATGTGAGGGAGGAAGTGTTACTTCTCCCGATCGCTATCTATTTTAACTCGCATGAAGGGCGTGGGACAGGTAAGAGCTGGGGGAGGAGAGCTGCGGTAGAAAAATAAAAAGAGAAGTATAGAGAGATCGAGCATCGAGGAACAGAGCGAAGGGGAGACAAAGAAGGGGAAGAATGGTGTATATGGGAGATAATACGATATTATTTTATGCATGATATTATGTTATACATTAGACATTGTTACGGTATTATTTTATACATTGGTGTTTAAGGTTTGTAACTACTTAGGCATTAGGCGCCTCTCTGTAACTAATTAAGGCGCTCTAGACATTCCTTACCCTTGACACGTCTCTGTAAGATAACACTCCTTTGCTTTAGCCTTTACCTTTGCTTTAGCCTAGATGATAAGGGTAGCAGAATCTGAAGAAATGCAGACATTCATCAATGAGTAGGATTTAATGGTGGCAAGAGAAGAGATAAGGAAAAACATAGGCCTTGGGGTGATGGATGGATGTGAGGGATGGACTAGCAGGAAATAAGGGAGGCGAAATATGAAGGGATGTGAGCATTGAGATAAGGATATATTACTAAATGGGATTTAATGGTGGCGGGACAAACGGGTACCACAAAGAAATGAAGGACTGAAGAAAGGAGTGTGGGTATGAGATAATGCAAAGGAGATAAGGTTTAGAATAATCCTATAAAAATAGGCTGCCCGGTGTACTAAGTGGGCAGTCAGATGGTTGACACCCTGATTGTTCCAGCCGTTGTTTGCAAATAAAGGCTTTTAACTTCTTGAAGAATTCTCCGTGTCATCTGCTTCATTTTGAACACCGGTAACCACGACAAGTACTGTGCACGAAAGAGTCGGAAGGTGGAAGAAAGAGATGCGGTCAGAGCGAATGAGCGGGGATTGACTGTGAGGCGATATAATTTAATTTAATTTTAATTTAATTTTAATTTTATTTGCACATGGTCAACGGTACAATGAAATGTATTTGACAAGACAACGGGTCACCTCAGCAGTAATATTCCAAGGATAAATAAGATTTTTTTAAAAAGACATTAGTAAGATAAAAAGACAATATTAAAATAATCAACATGTATGATGTGAAATGTGTTTATGAGTTGAAGCCTGATGGCCTGATGGTAAAAACTGTTGTTAAGTCTGGTGGTACGCGCAGACTTCTCCTCCCCCCCTCCCCCTCCCCTGTATCGTCTGCCTGACGGTAACAAGGAGAACAGCCTGCGTGCTGGGTGGCTGTGGTACTTGATGATGCCGCGTGCCTTCCGCAGGCACCGCCGGTAGAACATGTCCTGAATGGCCGGGAGACAGTTGCCAGTGATGAGCTGTGCCGTCTTCACCACTCTCTGTAGTGATTTGTGTCTGTGGGCAGAACAGTTCCCGTACCAGACTGTAATGCAGCCCGTCATCAGGCTCTCGATGGTGCATCTGTAGAAGTTTGTGAGGATGCTGGCGTTCATGCCAAACTTCCTCAGTCTTCTCAGGAAAAAGAGCCGCTGGTGGGACTTCTTTGTTATTGTGTCCGTGTGCAGGAAAGGTCCTCAGTGATGTGCACACCGAGGAACGTAGAGCTGCTGACCCTTTCAACCTCAGCATAGAGGCAAAGGTGGAGAGAGATGGGTTAGAGATACAGTCAAAGCGAGGGACTGATACTGTAGTACAGTGTGATCGGGTAATATAAGGGAGATGGGTTGGGAAATGGCGGGACACAGAGAGGAAGGAAAGAGTGGAGAGAGTGCCAGTACAGATAGAGTGAGAGTAATACGGAAATAAAACAGATATAGTCAAGAGAGCTATGCTGCATCATTCATTGGTCTATGCACGTTTAGGGCAAGTCCGAGGTGCCAATGTTTCTTCAATCTGTGGGATGAAGGCAGCGGATTTTATTGTCCAGAGGTAAAGTCAGATACATTTCAGGAAAGCAAGCAATTAATGGTTTACAAGGATCGCCTGATATGTGGGGTTGAATCAGATAAGCCCCGGTCATATTGAATGGCAAAGCAGAGTGGATGCGCTAGTTTGGTCAGAGGCGACCTGTTGAACTAACTCCTCAACCCGGAGACGAACGTCGAGTCCATCGTAACACTGGGCAACGGAAGCCCAGTGGGTTGTCGGATAGTTTTATTGAGCGAAACGTGTTGATGGAAATCCGACAAACAGCATGAAATGGAGTAGTGGAGTTTGAAACAACATGAGCAATGCCGCTCCGAATTTTCATCAGGCAGCATCGACACAATTCCCAGTCTTTGCAGTTTCCCCATCAATTCCCTGAATTAATCACAACCTGTCACCGCGGGGATTTCAGTTGGTTTATGTAACTTGTTTGCGAATTGTTTTAGGAAACTATATTTTTGGCTCTGTTAAAACGTCATTGTCCCGGTGGACATGGCAAAGGTATAAAAGATCCAATAGTTTTCTACACGAGCGTCTCATTTCGGCACATGACCGGTCGCATACGGGGACAGGCAACTGAGCAGAGAGAAATGCTTCGGGAATATCGAAGTGTCGAAAAAATCTTGTACGTAGTCATTGCTGTCGTTGGAGTCCCAGGTAAGTGAGCAAAACAAGTCAATAGACAATAGACAATAGGTGCAGGAGGGGGCCATTCGGCCCTTCGAGCCAGCACCGCCATTCAACGTGATCATGGCTGATCATTCTCAATCAGTAACCCGTGCCTGCCTTCTCCCCATATCCCTTGATTCCACTAGCCCCTAGAGCTCTATCCGACTCTTTCTTAAATTCATCCAGTGATTTGGCCTCCACTGCCTTCTGTGGCAGATAATTCCACAAATTCACAACTCTCTGGGTGAAAAAGTTACTTCTCACCTCCTTCTCACCTCCCCTTTATTCTAAGATTGTGGCCCCTAGTTCTGGACTCCCCCAACATTGGGAACATTTTCCTGCATCTAGCTTGTCCAGTCCTTTTATAATTTTATATGTCTCCATAAGATCCCCTCTCATCCTTCTAAACTCCAGTGAATACAGGCTTATTGTACTTGCTGTTGTGCTTGTGCTGTTGTACCTGTTGTACTTGCCTTCAGTGGAACCTTGACAAGAGTTCCCCCGGGTGGGGAGGGGGGGGGGGGGGGAGGGGGAGGGGGAGGTAGCACCATACCTAGCACTCTGCACTTTATAATCTCATTTAATGTGCAATCAATAATTTACGTGTTCTCATTGATGGTTTTAAATTCACCGTTTACATGCTTTTAACTCTAGGATAAATGCTTTACCTTTTACCGTTTACATGCTTGAATCCCCTGTCTATATGTATTGTATTGTACTGCACGGTCATCCCCTGTCTATATGTATTGTATTGTATTGTATTGCACTGTCTAATTGTACTGTACTGTGTGGTATTGTACTGCACTGTCATCCCCTGTCTATATGTATTGTATTGTATTGTATTGCACTGTCTAATTGTACTGTACTGTGTGGTATTGTACTGCACTGTCATCCCCTGTCTATATGTATTGCATCTGTATTGCACCCTGGCTCCCGGAGGCACTCTGATTGGTCCCATTCGTTGCATGATTTGTAAGGGCTGGAATGACAAACAAACTCACTATATGTCACCGTCGGATGACACCGCCTGTTGGTCAAAGATTGGATCGATCACCTGAGCCAGTGGCCGTGGGACTACCGGCGTGTGTTGTGATTGAACTGATCTCAGCAGGCAATTAATCCATTAGAGGAGCCACTTTGCTGCCGACTTGTCGCTTGTCCATGCCTTCCCATGGGATTAGGAACCTTCCTCGCCGTAACAAGATGCCGAGTTCCCAGAGCCCTGGTTAAACACGGCCGGCCAAGGTTAAATCTGTGGTAACGGCCCCATCAGAAATTGTGAGCAGCGTTATCCAGAGAAAGGACCATTCCCTGTGTTTTTTTTAGATTTAGATTTTTAGATTTAGATTTAGATTTAGATTTAGTGTGTAATACCAATAACAACAATAATAAAAACAACAACAATAATAATAATAATAATAATAATAATAATAATAATAATAATAATAATAATAATAATAATAATAATAATAATAATAATAATAATAATAATAATAATAATAATAATAATAATAATAATAATAATAATAATAATAATAATAATAATAATAATAATAATAATAATAATAATAATAATAATAATAATAGTCCATTGTACTTCAGAGCTTATTTGAGGTTGTGGTGTTTAATAGCCTGATGGCTGCAGGGAAGAAGTTGTTCCTGAACCTGGACGTTACAGTTTTCAGGCTCCTGTACCTTCTTCCCGGTGGTAGGTGTGAAACGAGTGTGTTGGCCACTGATGGTGGTGTCGGAGTCTGATGATGCCGGCTGCCTTTTTGAGACAGCGACTCCTGTAGATCCCTCCGATGGTGGGGAGGTCAGAGCCGGTGATGGACTGGGCAGTGTTCACCACTGTTTGCAGTCTTCTTCACTCCTGGACGTTCAATTTGGTGAACCAGGCGATGATGCAACCAATCAATATGCTCTCTACACCTGTAGAAGTTCAAGAGAATCCTCTTTGACATACCGAATCTCTGCAATCTTCTCCGGAAGTAGAGGCATCGATGTGCTCTATGTATAATTGCATCAGTGTGCTGGGTCCAAGAAAGATCTTCGGAAATAAGCACGCTCAGGAATTTGAAGATTTTTTGACTGTCTTCACCATCTCCCGTTTTTATTCCTCCCCTTTCCTCTCCCCTCCCTATTCCTCTCATCCACTCGCTACCTCCCCTTTCATTCCCCTCTCCTCTCCATCTCTCCTCTCATTGTCTCCTCCCTATCGCCACCCCTCTCTCCCCTCCCTTGCCCTCACATTCTCCTCTACACCCTCCACTATGCCCCTCTTACCTTCCTCCATCCCTACTCCTCCCGTTCCTCGTTCCTCTCTTCCGCAATCCCCACCCCCCTCCCCTATCCATCCCACCCTCTCCCGTTACACTCTGCAACCCTCCCCCCCTTTTCACCCACTCCCTCACACTCCCCGTTCCCTCACCCCTTTGCTCCCCAGCCTACCCTACCTCCTCAGTCCCTTCCTCCCCTCCCAATCTCCTCCCCTCTGCCGCAACCCAATCACCTCCCCAAACAATCCACTCCCCCTGCTCCACCCCCCTCCACAGATCCCCTTCGCCCCCCTGCCTCCCGCTCCCCTACCCCTGCTGCCCTCCCTCCAGCTCCACTCCCTCATTTCCCCACCCTTAACCTTGCTCGCCTCCCCTGATCCCTTCCCGCACGCCCCCTTCCGCTCTGCCCCGCCCCGCTCCCCTCCCATCTGACCCCCTCCCCACGGTGCCCTGCCCCTGCCCCTTCCCGACGCTCCCTCACCCTACACTGCCCCTTTCCACTGTTACCCTACCCCTCACCTACCCCTCGCTCTCGTCCCCCGCTCCCGTCATCCTCTCCGTCCGCTAAACTACCCCTCCCATCGCCCCTCCTCCCGTCCCTCTCCTCGCCACCACTCTCTATCCCCACCCCTACCCCTCTCCCCGTCTCTCCCTTCTCCCCTCGCCTTTTTCTCCCCTCCTCCTCGATTCACCACTCTCTCCTCCCTTCCCCCACCCTCCCCTCCCCTCCTCTCCTCCATCTGCACGCCTCCCTCTTTTCTCTCCCCCTCTCTTCCACTCCCACACCCCCTCTCGTTTTCCTCCCCTCGCCTTTTCCTGCCCCTCGCATCAACTATCTCTCCTCCCCTCCCTCCTCTCCTCCATCTCTATCCCCTCGCTCTTTCCCCTCTTACCCAGCTCCTCTCCTCCCCAGCTCCTCCCCTCTCCCACTCTTCAACGCTCTTCTCTCTCCTCGTCCCCCTCCCGTCACCTTCTCACTCCCCACCCCTCTGCACCGCTCCCCTTCTCCTCCTGTCCCCTCATCAGCCCCTCTCCCATCCCCTCCCCTCCCCTTGTCTTCCCATGCCCCATCCAGATCCCTCCTCTTTCAAGTCCTCCCTCCCCTACCCCCTTCTCCCGCTTTCCCCTCTCACCGTCACCCAACATGCCCCCCTCTCCGCCTTCGCCACCGCCTCTCCCTGTCTCGCCAATCTCTTCCACGACACCTCCAGTTCACCTCGCCGTTCCTGCTCACCCCTCCCAACCCCAACGACCTTCCCGTTCACCCCCTGCCCCCTCTGCTCTCCCCCTCTCGTCTCCTCTCAATCAACCTCTCCCCCAGGTGGGTGATCTCGATTAGACCTGACCTACATCTACCTTTGCCAAAGTGTCACAAGTGGAGAATCTGCAGCCAGCTATTTATTGTCAAGCCGGGAGAGGAGCGGCCATGCCGCGGCGCGGGGGCGTTGTGGGGGTCGTGGGGATGGTGAGAGGAGGGGTGCGCACTGCCTAACTTTGGAAATAAACAGGTCAAGCGGAGGCTGCTGGAGAATGGGCGCCGGTGGGTGAGGTGGAGCTTCGGCTCCGGACTCAATGAACGTCAGGCTTTGGGAAGATTACAACGGGTAATGGAGATGGGACATCGGGGCTGGGGTAAGGGCGCACCAGACGGACATTCCACACGTGAGAGACTGGAAAACCATCCTGGGGACTGTTATACCAGACAGACCGCGTCCAAGAGGAGAACCGGAATCACGGAGGGAGGTGGGACGATTGGTCGCAGTGCGAAGCTCACCTCAGACCGGTCCCCACTGCGGAGGGACGATTGGGGAAATGTGACAGGTCTCACAGTGACGGGCTGGACGTCCCGGGGCGGGACCATTGATGGGATCATCCACCGGAAACTGAAGGATGAAATACCCGGCGGTGAACGTCAGGAGCCGGAGCCCGGAGCGGAGAGCTTGCGGCCGCCTCTGGGATGCGCTCAGGGCGCGGGTTTATTGATGAGCCGAATAGCCGAGATACCCAGATATTTTACGGCGCTCTTCACCTGCTCCCTGAACTTGGACTGGGTCGCCGCGTAAATAAATGTGTTGGTGCAGCAGCTGAGATTCCTCAACAAATACCCGACGTCGTGAAAGATCCACTGAGAATCATTCCGAACTGTTCCAATTCCTAAGATCTGATAATAGGCGAAGTTTACAACAAACGCCAGCCACAGGAGGATGAAGCTGCCGGAGATGGTGAAGAGTAAAACCATAGACCTCCTCCTGCTCTCCATCTCCGGGTCACTGCGGTTCTCCCCCTTGCTCTCGCCCCTCAGCCCCTGACGGACGCGACTGGCCACTAAAATGTGCCGGACAGTCAGAGCGTTGAGCAGCAGGATCACAGCGAAAGGGAGGAGCGGTGTTACAACCATGATGAGCCAGTCAAACGCCACCCACCCGGGGTTAGTGAAATAACTGTCCTTCCTGATACAGCCCCAGGGGTCATTATTGATAAATAGTCGGGGTTTCCGTGTGAAGTAGCGCGGGACGTTAATCAGACAGAGCAGAACGCCGGCCGTTGCGAGAACCGCAGCCGCAGTCTTCCCGGTGCAATATTTTCTTTTCAGCTTCTGGCAACAAATGGCGACAAAACGATCGAAGGTGAAAGTGACGGTGAACCAGACAGAACAGCTTGTAGCCGCATACGTCAGTATTTCGACGACACTGCACACGGGGTAGATGGTCAGGAAACTCCAATAAAAGTAATGATATCGGATCTGGATCAATATGACCTCCGTGACAACGACCACTAGATCCGCCGCTGCCATGGCCACCAGGTAGCGAGTGGTGCAGGTGGAGAGGCCGCACTTTCCCCGGGACAGGATCACAATCGCCACGCAATTCACTGCAGAGAAAGAAGGGAACGGACACTGGGCATTACTGAACACTTCTCCGGGACAGAACACCGGCTCGACTTCCACTTGGAGTCGGTGCGCGGCTGCAGGATTAAGAATGTCCGACCCAGCTCCGACTGTGCCCGACCTGCCTGCTTCAGGGGAGAGGAGATAAAGTGATGAGCGGGGTAAAGGGCGGGGAGGAGACGAGCAGACGCCCGCGACAATACGCGGAGTGGTCCTTTCTATCGCTAACCCTGCTCGCAGTCTCTGCTCGGTCCGGGTTCACTGACGTAACCGGGACCAGACGAGTTTAACCAGGGCTCTGGGAACTCGGCATCCGATGGGGACGAGGAGGGTTCCAGAGGGAAGGCGGGGACAACTGAGAATCCAACAGACAATAGACAATAGACAATAGGTGCAGGAAGAGGCCATTCGGCCCTTCGAGCCAGCACCGCCATTCAATGTGATCATGGCTGATCATTCTCAATCAGTACCCCGTTCCTGCCTTCTCCCCATACCCCCTGACTCCGCTATCCTTAAGAGCTCTATCTAACTCTCTCTTGAATGGATTCAGAGAATTGGTCTCCACTGCCTTCTGAGGCAGAGAATGCCACAGATTTACAACTCTCTGACTGAAAAAGTTTTCCTCATCTCAGTTCTAAATGGCCTACCCCTTATTCTTAAACTGTGGACCCTTGTTCTGGACTCCCCCAACATTGGGAACATGTTTCCTGCCTCTAACGTGTCCAACCCCGTAATAATCTTATACGTTTCGATAAGATCCCCTCTCATCCTTCTAAATTCCAGTGTATACAAGCCTAGACGCTCCAGTCTTTCAACATATGACAGTCCCGCCATTTCGGGAATTAACCTAGTTCCTATGCTGCACGCCCTCAATAGCAAGAATATCCTTCCTCAAATTTGGAGACCAAAACTGCACACAGTACTCCAGGTGCGGTCTCACTAGGGCCCTGTACAACTGCAGAAGGACCTCTTTGCTCCTATACTCAACTCCTCTTGTTATGAAGGCCAACATTCCACTGGCTTTCTTCACTGCCTGCTGTACCTGCATGCTTCCTTTCAGTGACTGATGCACTAGGACACCCAGATCTCGTTGTACGTCCCCTTTTCCTAACTTGACACCATTCGGATAATACTCCGCCTTCCTATTCTTACCACCAAAGTGGATAACATCACACTTATCCACATTAAACTGCATCTGCCATGCATCCGCCCACTCACAGGCGGTGGAATCCCAGTGACAGACTCCATAGTGAGACGTGCACACGGGACCGGATGTTCTCTATGATCAATAACTCAGACTTAATAACACAATCACTGATCTCACCAATTCCGGCGCTCTGCGCTCTAATGCCTCCAACCTTATCGTTCCCCAGCCCCAGCACCTTCTCCCTAAAATCCAACGCACAATAACTCAGACTAGTGTACTTCACAATGTAAACCCCTCCCAGTCACACCGTCCCAGAGCTGCCCGTCCCGAACAATGGGCCAATTCTGGTAAGGTCCCACTGAAAGCAAGAACAAGATATTAGTGGGTCCTGGCAGTGAGGCAAAAAGACGATTGGTTTCGGCTGCCTGGAAATAAGAAAAAAATGCAGCGTTAATTCAAAAATATGTAACTTAGAGAATTAACATCACTAGTGTCTTCTTGTACAACGATTATCAATTGAGAGGCTTGCAACATGATCCGAATCAGGTCAACACCGGTTAACACACGGAGGTATAAAACTAAAATAATTCTGCTCACGTACCGGGTAATCCAACGACAGCAATGATCACGTTCAAGATTTTCGCCACACTCTGATATTCCCGAAGCTTTTCCCACATTTTTTTCTGCCCAAAGATGTGTCGCAGTGTGCTGCCGGCAATCTCTCGGTACGAAACGCTGGGGCAGAACATTCCCGGCGTTTTTATACTATTTACCGTCTCCACTGGGACAGTGACGTTTCAACAGAGTTAAAAATAGAGATGTTAGAATTATTCACCAACGGATTAGAGCAGCCGAGTGAAACCTCCGCTGCGACAGGTTGTGATTTATTTTGGGGGAATTGTTTGAGAAATTTAAACGACAAGGAATTGTGGCGAGACTGAGGGATGGAAATTGGGAGCAACTTTGTTCCAGCAAAGGGAATATTGTTTCAAACTCCATCAGATCTATCTGTCCACTTGGTTTTCTGATTTCCTTAAAACCCCTTCACTCAGAAAGGCAATTCCAAATTCCAGGGACCTTTTCGAGGCTTCTGTTGCTGGACTGATCAACCTTTGTCCACAGGTTAGTTCAACAGATCGCCTCGCACTAAAATAGCTGCTCCACTCTGCTCGGCTGCTTAATATGATCGCGGCTCATCTGACCTTAACCTCAACCCCACAACCCTGGCGACCACGGGAACCGCTGCTTTCATCACCTCTGAGGAGGAACGTCGCAAGGACGCACAACACTTAGAGACAGAGCTGTCCCAAACATACACACAACAGGATGTCACGGCGCAACTCCCCCTCCATTTCTCCCTCCCTACTTTATTAGTCCCACTCTCCGTTGTATTCCTCTCTCCTCATCTCTCTTCCCTTTCCCTACCCTCTCTCTTGCTCTCACTGTACCTTCCTCTCTGACCCCTCCCTCTCTCCGCGTCCACCGCTGTGGCCTCACATTGTGTAAACTACTCATCGCCCTGACCTCCCCTCACTCGTCAAACGCCACTCTCTTATGCAGTCTCTTCCTCTCCCTCCTTCTCCCTCTCTACCCTTCCCGCTCTTCCTCTGTCTCTCCTTTCTCACTATGCTCCCTATCTGTAGCAATTCTCACCCCCCCCCCCATCCAAACCACCTCCGCTGTGCAGTCTGCCGCATGTCCTTTTCCCATTCCCTATCTCTCTCACTCCTTATCTCTCTACAACTCCCTCTTTCCACTCCCTATTTCTCTCCCATGTTATGCCCAACTCCCACTTCTTATCTCTCTTAGTCTCTATCCCGTTTACGTCTGTTCCGCCCTCCCTCTCCTCCTCACCCCTTTCTCTCCCTCCTTTCCTTCACAACCCCCTGAGCCTCTGTCTCTATCTCCATCTTTCTCCCTGAGGTCCGGTCTGTCCCAATCCATTTCTCTCCACAAAACTTTACTTCTCCTTGTCCACCCTCCTCTCGACCATTTCCTTTCTCCCATCTCCTCTCGTTTTGTCTTCATTCATCATCCTTCTGTCCCTGTCTCCACTCTCCCTATCACTCTCGCTCTCCTCCCGCTCGCTACATGGTCAATTTATCTCCACTCACTCACTCACTCACTCACTCACTCACTCACTCACTCACTCACTCACTCACTCACTCACTCACTCACTCACTCACTCACTCACTCACTCACTCACTCACTCACTCACTCACTCACTCACTCACTCACTCACTCACTCACTCACTCACTCACTCACTCACTCACTCACTCACTCACTCACTCACTCACTCACTCACTCACTCACTCACTCACTCACTCACTCACTCACTCACTCACTCACTCACTCACTCACTCACTCACTCACTCACTCACTCACTCACTCACTCACTCACTCACTCACTCACTCACTCACTCACTCACTCACTCACTCACTCACTCACTCACTCACTCACTCACTCACTCACTCACTCACTCACTCACTCACTCACTCACTCACTCACTCACTCACTCACTCACTCACTCACTCACTCACTCACTCACTCACTCACTCACTCACACTCCGATCACACTCGCCCCCCCACTGTTCTCTGTCTGTCCATCTGCTACTCTCGCCCCCCCCTCCCTCCACTTTCGCTCCTTCTTTGGGTAAAAGTGATAGCATGACCTTCTGTCACGGTACACGTGACACAAATGCACTAAACTAAATTAACCTGAACCAAACTAAACTAAACTAAACTTGCTATTTCACTCCGACGCTCCCCTTCCCCACCCAACCCGCTGAAACAACTCCGCCTGCACTTATTGTCTCTCTCTCCTCACCCTGCCACTCAACTCTCTCATTCTTTCTCTCCTCTCTTTCCTTCTCGCCCTTTCCCCTGTGTGTGACACCTTCCCTCTTCCCTCAAGGACAACTTCAAACTGAGCACAAAATGCACTGAACCCGTGTGGAGGGAGGGATGCGTTATTGCCAGCGACTCTACCAGGCATCTCTTTGTGTCTCGCTGTGGTATTCGTGCATTTCTGCAATCGACATGTGTCCGTGGGGTTATCCCGAGAATTTCACGTCGCCACCAATTCACTCCTGTGTTCCTGGATGTCTTTGCAAAGGAGGTAAATAGGTTTATTGTACCGGCTCGACATCGTTTGACTTGTGCACGTAGTGGCTCATTCAGGTCAGCCGGAGGGGTCATTGACTGCATACCAGTTCACCGACTCAAGGCAGTCGCGGAGGATGTATCTCTTTCCTCGGACCAGCGTGTGTGCACATTTCTGTTCCGGATCATCCCGCTTTAATTTCTGCTTTAAGCGAAGTGAGAAACACAGCTAGGTGTTCATATTTACCAAAGTACGCTGTGGGATAATGGCACGTTGTGTGTCTTTGGTGGTCGTGTGGCAGTTGTCGATGGTTTAGTTTAGTTTAGTTTAGTTTAGTTTAGTTTAGTTTGGTTTAGAGATACAGCGCAGAAGCAGGCCCTTCGGCCTATCGAGTCCGCACCGACCAGCGGCCGCTCTACACTAGCACTTATCCTACATTTTTAACTGAAGTCAATTAACCTACAACCCTGTACGTAGTTGAAGTGCGGGAGGAAACTGGAGTACCCGAAGAAAACCCAAGCGGTCATGGGGAGAGCGTACAATCTCCGTGCAGACAGTACCCCTGCCTGGGCTTCTAGATAGACAGTTCACGCCGATATGATTTGATAGCACACTCTTGGATTGCTTAAAATTCGCGGCTGTGATGCACAGGCCTTGGTGTAGTTTGTTTCACAGCGAGTGCGAGAGCTTAAGTGTGTGCGCGTCTGTGCAAGCGTGCGTAGATGTGTTAGATTGTGTCAGTATGTGCGTCTGTGTGTCAGAGAAACATTTGTGAGTGCCAATGTGTCACTGTGTGTGTGTGTGTGTGTGTGTGTGTGAGAGAGAGAGAGAGAGAGAGAGAGAGAGAGAGAGAGAGAGAGAGAGACAGAGAGTCTCTATGTGTCTGAGTACTTAAAATAATGTGAATAAGTGGAAATGTGGGAGTATGTGAGAGTGCGTGAACGTGTGTGTGCGTGTGAGGTGTGAAACTGCACGAGAGTGCGTGCTTGAGATCATATGAGACTGTGTGCATGTCAGTGTTTGTTAAGTTGTGGCTGTACGTGGTTTTGTGAGTGACAGTGTGTTGGTGTGAGACTGTGTGTTTGTATGTGTGAATGTTTGTGTGTGTGAGTGTGAATATGTGAGCACGCGAGTGCATGTGGTTATGTGTGTGAGTGTGTGTCTGCGTGATCGCGTTTGTTTTTGTGAATGGCCGTGTGGGAGTGTGTGATTAGATGTGTACCTGAGCGTGTGGATGTGAGAGAGACTGTATGTGCGTTTGTGTTCCTCAGGGCCAACGCATGATTGTGAGCGACGGATTTGGACCACGTCAATGTGTACGCGTGTTAGCATGTGATGCATTGGAGTGTGTGAGTAAGAATGAGCGTGTACGAGTAAGAATGCGAATGTATCATTGTGCGGCAGTGAGAGTCTAGTGGTCAGGATCAAAGATACTAGAGGAGCAAGAAACACCACTCGACCCTAAAAACCGTAGTAGGTCACGGCGCCATTTTAGTAGGCAGAAACTTGCAGAAACATTTAAAAAGAAAAATAACAACAATCTGTGAATTGATGGATGAGATATATTCTGCATTTTTATGGTGTCATCACACATACTGTTCCCCCAAAACACTAATTACAATGCGAGAGGCAGAGCGAACGGCGGTGTTTGCTTACTAAAATGGCGGACCTTTGCATACTACACTTTCCTTACTAAAATGGCGCATCTTTGTGTTTTTTTTAGATTTAGATTTTTAGATTTAGATTTAGAGATACAGCGCGGAAACAGGCCCTTCGGCCCACCGGGTCCGCGTCGCCCAGCGATCCCCGCCCACTAACACTACCCTACACACACTGGGGACAATTTTTACATTTACCCCGGTCAATTAACCTACATACCTGTACGTCTTTGGAGTGTGGGAGGAAACCGAAGATCTCGGAGAAAACCCACGCAGGTCACGGGGAGAACGTACAAACTTCGTACAGACGGTGTCCGTAGTCAGGATCGAACCTGAGTCTCCGGCGCTGCATTCGCTGTAAGGCAGCAACTCTACCACTGCGCCACCGTGTCGCCATTGTTGTGTTGTGGCGGTTGGCCGCTCTATTCCTCTCCGCTGTTAACCCGCCCTCCGCTTTATCTCCTCCCTTTGAGGCAGGCAGGTCGGGCACAGTCTGACAATGTTAAACTTGGAGCCACGCACCGACAACACTCTTGCGTTTTAGCTCAAAGTGGAGCCAATTTCACCCCGGTAACATGTGTTCTCTTCTCTTTCTGCAGCGAATTTAGTGGCGATTATAATCTTGAGCCGTGGCAAGTGCGGCCTCTCCACCTGCACCACTCGCTACCTGGTGGCCATGGCAGCGGCCGATCTATTGGTCGTTATTATCGAGGTCATTATGCTTCAGATCCGATCTAATTACTTCCCATGGAGTTTCCTGACCATCAACCCTGTGTGTAGAGTTGTCATCGTACTGGCGATTGCAGCTGCAGACTGTTCTGTCTGGTTCACCGTCACTTTCACCTTTGATCGTTTTGTCGCCATTTGTTGCCAGAAGCTGAAAACAAAATATTGCGCCGGGAAAACTGCGGCGGTGGTTCTCGACATCACCGGCGTTCTGCTCTGTCTGAAAAATGTTCCCCACTATTTCACATACGAATTCCTTGAAACCATCGACAATGTCCACTGGTTCTGTGTACCGATTGACAGTTATTACACTGAGCCCGGGTGGATGGCGTTTGACTGGTTCGACAAGGTTGTAACTCCGCTCCTCCCTTTCGCTGTGATCCTGCTGCTCAACGCTCTGACAGTCCGGCACATTTTAGTGGCCAGTCGGGTCCGTCAGGGGCTGAGGGGTGAGAGCAAGGGGGAGAACCGCAGTGACCCGGAGATGGAGAGCAGGAGGAGTTCTGTGGTTTTACTCTTCACCATCTCCGGCAGCTTCATCCTCCTGTGGCTGACGGCGGTTGTAAACTTCATCTATTATCAGATCACAGGAATTGGAACAGATCTGAATGATTTAGAATGGATTTTTAGCAACGTGGGTTACCTTCTGATGAATCTCAGCTGCTGCACGAACACATTTATTTACGCGGTGACCCAGTCAAGGTTCGGGGAGCAGGTGAAGAGCGCGGTGAAATATCCAGTCACCGCAGTGCTTCGGATCATTAACACATACAGCCCAACACACTAACACACTAACACCCTGAGCGCAGCCCAAAGTCCGGGCTCCGAATACCGGCGTTCACCGCCCGGATCTTCTAGCTCTCACCCCCAGGCGCATGACCCCATCACCCCCCTTCCCTCTCCCCCTCCACACTCCTCCCCCTCCCATCCCATCCCATTCCACTCCCCTCCTTCCCCTCCCCCACTCCAACCCCCTCAACCACCTATATCCACCCTCCACCCCCCCTTTCCTCCCTCCCCTTCCCCCACCCCTCCCGCACCTCAAACACGCTGCAGCGAGATCGATCACATTCCCCAATCGGCCGATCTCTTTCCACAGTGGGGACCGGTCTGGGATAAACTAAAACCCTGGAATCGATCGTTGCATTCGCCGTAGGACCAAACATGCCGTCACCGTCCGTAACATGACCGGTGGGTCGTTCAGAACTGCCTCTTGCATGATTCTCCAATCTGCCACATGATTGTTTAGTTTAGTTTTCTCTAGACCAAGTGGACCCTTTGGGCCCAAACCACTCCTGCATTGGTGCAGCACCCTCTCCTCCCCCCCTCCCCCTCGCCTCTCGCCCTCTGGGCATCATATGTGCCGCGGGGTTGTGGTTCTTTTGCTGGGTCTGTACAATAAAGGCGTGACTGGAAGATCCTCAGCGTTTGACTCTTTGATACAGGTAGATGTAGCACAGGTCTCGCAGCGGCTTCTCTGAGGCACTGATTTTCTGGCCATTGTCTATCGCCCACCTGTGGAGGAGAGAGTGGGAGAGAGGGCAAGGGCCAAGTGCGAGCGGTGTAATATAGAGGCGGGGAGCGAAAGGAGGTAGCGGTGGATGGGGAGAGAGCGAGAGGAGTGTGAACAATGGGTGCTTGAGGACCGAGGAGAGATCCCGCGGGCCGAATGGACAGAGGGAGAAAGAGTGGACCGGAGTACGAGGCAGAAAGGGGGCCTTTCTTTTGTTTTGTTTTAGTTTAGAGATACAGCGTGGAAACAGGCTCTTCGGCCCACCGAGTCCGCGCCGCCCAGCCATCCCCAAACACTCACACTGTCCTACACACACTAGGGACAATGTTTACATTTACCCAGTCAATTAACCTACAAACCTGCACGTCTTTGGGGTGTGGGAGTAAACCGAAGATCTCGGAGAAAACCCACGCAGGTCACAGGGGAGAACGTACAAACTCCGTACAGGCAGCAACTCTACCACTGCGCCACCTGAGAAAGGGACGGAGGAGCGGGGAGAGATGCGTCAAGAGGCAAGAGTCCCATATATCCAAGATAGAACAATGACATTCTTAATCATGCATCACAACAGAATGTGTCAACATAGTACATTGTAAAGAATATCATAAACAAGAGAGAAAAAAAAGTTCAGTGTATATAGAAACACATACTCGCAAGTACACACACACTCACACACACGCACACACGCACACACACGCACGCACGCACACACGCACACACACACACACACACACACAAACACACACACACGTGCACGCACACACACACACACACACACACACACACACACATATATATATATATTGCCAAAATTGGGCCCTGGCAGTAAATCTAAAGAAAACCAACGATGATTTTTCAAAAAAGTCCCAGATGTCAGGAAGACAAATACCAATTCACTCTCAACGGTATCATTATCGAACACACTATGAGCTACACTTAACTTGGTCTAACTGTTACAGCATCAGGGAGCTTTAGCATGACAGTGAATGCACTATAAGAGCAAGCTCGAAGGGCTCTGTATGCAATAAAAAGAAGGTTCCACAACATCCAAATTTCAATTGATATCTGGCTTAAAATATTTGACAGTATAATTCAGCCCATTGCGCTTTATGGTAGCGAAGTATGGGGTCCACTCAGTCACCGTAGCTATACTAAATGGGAAAAACACACAACAGAGGCCCGACATGTGGAATTTGTCGGAACATCCTCCGCACCCAACTGTTAGAGATATAAAGCAGAGACAGACCCTCACCAAGTACAGGTTAAGTGAACATCATTTGGCAGTTGCAAAAGGAAGACAGACGAGATCTTGGCAACCAAGAGAAAATAGAATATGTGGTCACTGTCTGACAGATGAGGTTGAAACAGAGGTGCACTTCCTCTCAAAATGTAAAAAATCGACAAAATAAGGAAAATATACTTTGAATAACTCAGTCTGGCAAACCCAGATTTTAAAGAACTAGATGATATATCAAAAACTAAGAATAATCCTTGGCGAAGGAAATACGGCCCATCTTGGTGCATAATATGTAACAGCATGCCACAACCTGAGAGACAGTGAATGACCAACATGTACACATACACTCATACACAAATTGACACTAAGGAAATTAATACCGACTTACTACCTTGCTGTACTATTTACAACTGCAAGAACCAGTAGCAATCGATAAAAGGCTATAAATGTATTGCGTGAATATATATATATATATATATGTACAGGGGCATATCGACCCATGCATTGTATACTTGTTTTTATATTCATGCATTTTAAATATGTACGTTATGTTCTATATTTTGGCAATATAATGATGTATGCCAATAAAGTTTTTAAATGGAATTAAATTGAAATTGAATTATATATATATATATATATATATATATGCCCCCCCCCCCCCCCCCCCCACACACACACACACCCATATATAAAATATCCACAAAATGCTGGAGAAATTCAGCAGGTCAGGCAGCATCTCAGGAGAGAAGGAATGGATGACGTTTCGGGTCGAGGCCCTTCTTCAGACTGATGTCAGGGGGGCGGGACAACGGAAGGATATAGGTGGAGACAGGAAGATAGAGGGAGAACTGGGAAGGGGGAGGGGAAGAGAGGGACAGATGAACTATCTAAAGTTAGAGAAGTCAATGTTCATACCGTTGGGCAGTAAGCTGCCCAAGCGAAATATGAGGTGCTGTTCCTCCAATTTCGGGTGAGCCTCACTATGGCACTGGAGGAGGCCCATGACAGAAAGGTCAGACTGGGAATGCGAGGGGGAGTTAAGTTCAGACTGCGAGTGGATCAGGTTTGTTAAGGCGGGCTGAGCGAAGGTGTTGAGCGAAACGATCGCCGAGCCTCCGTTTGGTTTCGCCGATGTAAATAAGTTGACATCTAGAGCAGTGGATACAATAAATGAGGTTGGAGGAGGTGCAGGTGAACCTCTGTCTCATCTGGAAAGACTGTTTGGGTCCTTGGATGGAGTTGAGGGGGGAAGTAAAGAGACAGGTGTTGCATCTCGTGCGCTTGCAGGGGAAAGTGCCTAGGGATGGGGTGATTTGGGTAAGAAGGGACGAGTGGACCAGGGAGTTACGGAGGGAACGGTCTCTGCGGAACGCAGAAAAGGGAGGGAATGGGAAGATATGGCCAGTAGTGGGGTCCCATTGTAGGTGACGGAAATGTTGGAGGATGATTTGTTGGATACGCTGGCTGATGGGGTGGAAGGTGAGAACGAGGGGGATTCTGTCCTTGTTGCGAGTGGGGGGAGGGGGAGCAAGAGCGGAGCTGCGGGATATAGTGGAGGCCCTAGTGAGAGCCTCATCTATAATGGAAGAGGGGAAGCCCCGTTTCCTGAAGAATTAGGACATCTCTGACGCCCAAGTGTGAAACACCTCATCCCGCGCGTAGACGGAGGAATTGGGAGTGTGTGTGTGTGTGTGTGTGTGTGTGTGTGTGTGTGTGTGTGTGTAGGAAAGAACTGCAGATGCTGGTTTACATCAGAGACAGACACAAAATGCTGGAGTAACTCAGCAGGTCAGGCAGCATCTCTGGCGAGAAGGAATGGGTGATGTTTTGGGTCGAGACCCTCTTCCTATATATATATATATATATATATATACACACTCGTACACACAAACGCACATGCACGTATATACAAAAAACAAACAATAGTAGTGTAATAATAATAACACCAATAACAACAATAATAATAATAACAATAATAAAAACAACAACAATAATAATAATAATAATAATAATAATAATAATAATAATAATAATAATAATAATAATAATAATAATAATAATAATAATAATAATAATAATAATAATAATAATAATAATAATAATAATAATAATAATAATAATAATAATAATAATAATAATAATAATAATAATAATAATAATAATAATAATAATAATAATAATAATAATAATAATAATAGTCCATTGTAGTTCAGAGCTTATTTGAGGTTGTGGTGTTTAATAGCCTGATGGCTGCAGGGAAGAAGCTGTTCCTGAACCTGGACGTTACAGTTTTCAGGCTCCTGTACCTTCTTCCCGGTGGTAGGTGTGAAACGAGTGTGTGGCCAGGGTGGTGTGGGTGTCTGATGATGCCGGCTGCCTTTTTGAGACAGCGACTCCTGTAGATCCCTCCGATGGTGGGGAGGTCAGAGCTGGTGATGGACTGGGCAGTGTTCACCACTGTTTGCAGTCTTCTTCACTCCTGGACGTTCAAGTTGGTGAACCAGGCGATGATGCAACCAATCAATATGCTCTCTACACCTGTAGAAGTTCAAGAGAATCCTTTTTGACATACCGAATCTCTGCAATCTTCTCCGGAAGTAGAGGCGTTGATGTGCTTTATTTATAATTGCATCAGTGTGCTGGGTCCAAGAAAGATCTTCGGAATTTGAAGATTTTTTGACTGTCTTCACCATCTCCCGTTTATATTCCTCCCCTTTCCTCTCCCTCTCCCTATTCCTCTCATCCACTCGCTACCTCCCCTTTCATTCCCCTCTCCTCTCCTTCTCTCCTCTCATTGTCTCCTCCTATCGCCACCCCTCTCTCCCCTCCCTTGCCCTCACATCCTCCTCTACACCCTCCACTATGCCCCTCTTACCTTCCTCCATCCCTACTCCACCCGTCCCTCGTTCCTCTCTTCCGCAATCCCCACCCCCCCTCCCCTATCCATCCCACCCTCTCCCGTTAGACTCTGTAACCCTCCCCCCCTTTTCACCCACTCCCTCACACTCCCCGTTCCCTCACCCCTTTGCTCCCCAGCCTACCCTACCTCCTCAGTCCCTTCCTCCCCTCCCAATCTCCTCCCCTCTGCCGCAACCCAATCACATCCCCAAACAATCCACTCCCCCTGCTCCCCCCCATTCCCGCCCCCCTCCACAGATCCCCTTCGCCTCCCTGTCTCCCGCTCCCCTACCCCTGCTGCCCTCCCTCCAGCTCCACTCCCTCATTTCCCCACCCTTAACCTTGCTCGCCTCCCCTGATCCCTTCCCACACGCCCCCTTCCGCTCTGCCCCGCCCCGCTCCCCTCCCATCTGACCCCCCCTCCCACTTGCTCCCCTCCCCACGGTGCCCTGCCCCAGCCCCTTCCCGACGCTCCCTCACCCTACACTGCCCCTTTCCACTGTTACCCTACCCCTCACCTACCGATCGCTCTCGTTCCCCGCTCCCCTCATTCTCTCCGTCCGCTAATCTACCCCTCCCATCGCCCCTCCTCCCGTCCCTCTCCTCGCCACCACTCTCTATCCCCACCCCTACCCCTCTCCCCGTCTCTCCCTTCTCCCCTCGCCTTTGTCTCCCCTCCTCCTCGATTCACCACTCTCTCCTCCCTTCCCCCACCTTCCCCTCCCCTCCTCTCCTCCATCTGCACGCCTCCCTCTTTTCTCTCCCCCTCTCTTCCACTCCCACACCCCCTCTCGTTTTCCTCCCCTCGCCTTTTCCTGCCCCTCGCATCAACTATCTCTCCTCCCCTCCCTCCTCTCCTCCATCTCTATCCCCTCGCTCTTTCCCCTCTTACCCATCTCCTCCCCTCCCCAGCTCCTCCCCTCTCCCACTCTTCAACGCTCTTCTCTCTCCTCGTCCCCCTCCCGTCACCTTCTCACTCCCCACCCCTCTGCACCGCTCCCCTTCTCCTCCTGTCTCCTCATCAGCCCCTCTCCCATCCCCTCCCCTCCCCTTGTCTTCCCATGCCCCATCCAGATCCCTCCTCTTTCAAGTCCTCCCTCCCCTACCCCCTTCTCCCGCTTTCCCCTCTCACCGTCACCCAACATGCCCCCCTCTCCGCCTTCGCCACCGCCTCTCCCTGTCTCGCCAATCTCTTCCACGAAACCTCCAGTTCACCTCGCCGTTCCTGCTCACCCCTCCCAACCCCAACGACCTTCCCGTTCACCACCTGCCCCCTCTGCTCTCCTCCTCTCGTCTCCTCTCAATCCACCTCTCCCCCAGGTGGGTGATCTCGATTAGACCTGACCTACATCTACCTTTGCCAAAGTGTCACAAGTGGAGAATCTGCAGGCAGCTATTTATTGTCAAGCCGGGAGAGGAGCGGCCATGCCGCGGCGCGGGGGCGGTGTGGGGGTCGTGGGGATGGTGAGAGGAGGGGTGCGCACTACCTAACTTTGGAAATAAACAGGTCAAGCGGAGGCTGCTGGAGAATGGGCGCCGGTGGGTGAGGTGGAGCTTCGGCTCCGGACTCAATGAACGTCCGGTTTTGGGAAGATTACAACAGGTAAAGGAGATGGGACATCGGACATTCCACACGTGAGAGACTGGAAAATCATCCTGGGGACCGTTATACCAGACAGACCGCGTCCAAGAGGAGAACCGGAATCACGGAGGGAGGTGGGACGATTGGTCGCAGTGCGAAACTCACCTCAGACCGGTCCCCACTGCGGAGGGACGATTGGGGAAATGTGACAGGTCTCACAGTGACGGGCTGGACGTCCCAGTGCGGGACCATTGATGGGATCATCCACCGGGGACTGAAGGATGAAATACCCGGCGGTGAACGTCAGGAGCCTGAGCCCGGAGCGGAGAGCTTGCGGCTGCCTCTGGGATGCGCTCAGAGCGCGGGTTTATTGATGAGCCGAATAGCCGAGATGCCCAGATATTTTACGGCGCTCTTCACCTGCTCCCTGAACTTGGACTGGGTCGCCGCGTAAATAAATGTGTTGGTGCAGCAGCTGAGATTCCTCAACAAATACCCGACGTCGTGAAAGATCCACTGAGAATCATTCCGAACTGTTCACATCCCTGTGATCTGATAATAGACGAAGTTCACAACAAACGCCAGCCACAGGAGGATGAAGCTGCCGGAGATGGTGAAGAGTAAAACCATAGACCTCCTCCTGCTCTCCATCTCCGGGTCACTGCGCTTCTCCCCCTTGCTCTCACCCCTCAGCCCCTGACGGACGCGACTGGCCACTAAAATGTGCCGGACAGTCAGAGCGTTGAGCAGCAGGATCACAGCGAAAGGGAGGAGCGGTGTTACAACCATGATGAGCCAGTCAAACGCCAACCACCCGGGGTTAGTGAAATAACTGTCCTTCCTGATACAGCCCCAGGGGTTATTATTGATAAATAGTCGGGGTTTCCGTGTGAAGTAGCGCGGGACGTTAATCAGACAGAGCAGAACGCCGGCTGTTGCAAGAACCGCAGCCGCAGTTTTCCCGATGCAATATTTTGTTTTCAGCTTCTGGCAACAAATGGCGACAAAACGATCGAAGGTGAAAGTGACGGTGAACCAGACAGAACAGCTTGTAGCCGCATACGTCAGTATTTCGACGACACTGCACACGGGGTAGATGGACAGGAAACTCCAATAAAAGTAATGATATTTGATCTGGATCAAGATGACCTCGGTGATAACGACCACTAGATCCGCCGCTGCCATGGCCACCAGGTAGCGAGTGGTGCAGGTGGAGAGGCCGCACTTTCCGCGGGACAGGATCACAATCGCCACGCAATTCACTGCAGAGAAAGAAGGGAACGGACACTGGGCATTACTAACACTTCTCCGGGACAGAACACCGGCTCGACTTCCACTTAGAGTCGGTGCGCGGCTGCAAGTTTAACAGTGTCAGACCCGGCTCCGACTGTGCCCGACCTGCCTGCTTCAGGGGAGAGGAGATAAAGTGATGAGCGGGGTAAAGGGCCGGGAGGAGACGAGCAGTCGCCCGCTACAATACGCGGAGTGGTCCTTTCTATCGACAACCCTGCTCGCAGTCTCTGCTCGGGCCGAGTTCACTTACGTAACCGGGACCAGACGAGTTTAACCAGGGCTCTGGGACCTCGGCATCTGATGGGGACGAGGAGGGTTCCAGAGGGAAGGCGGGGACAACTGAGAATCCAACAGGCGGTGGAATCCCAGTGACAGACTCCATAGTGAGACGTGCACACGGGACCGGATGTTCTCTATGATCAATAACTCAGACTTAATAACACTATCACTGATCTCACCAATTCCGGCGCTCTGCGCTCTAATGCCTCCAACCTTATCGTTCCCCAGCTCCAGCACCTTCTCCCTAAAATCCAACGCACAATAACTCAGACTAGTGTACTTCACAATGTAAACCCCTCCCAGTCACACCGTCCCAGAGCTGCCCGTCCCGAACAATGGGCCAATTCTGGTAAGGTCCCACTGAAAGCAAGAACAAGATATTAGTGGGTCCTGGCAGTGAGGCAAAAAGACGATTGGTTTCGGCTGCCTGGAAATAAGAAAAAAATGCAGCGTTAATTCAAAAATATATAACTTAGAGAATTAACATCACTAGTGTCTTCTTGTACAACGATCATCAATTGAGAGGCTTGCAACATGATCCGAATCAGGTCAACACCGGTTAACACACGGAGGTATAAAACTAAAGTAATTCTGCTCACGTACCGGGTAATCCAACGACAGCAATGATCACGTTCAAGATTTTCGCCACACTCTGATATTCCCGAAGCTTTTCCCACATTTTTTTCTGCCCAAAGATGTGTCGCAGTGTGCTGCCGGCAATCTCTCGGTACGAAACGCTGGGGCAGAACATTCCCGGCGTTTTTATACTATTTACCGTCTCCACTGGGACAGTGACGTTTCAACAGAGTTAAAAATAGAGATGTTGGAATTATTCACCAACGGATTAGAGCAGCCGAGTGAAACCCAGGTTGTGATTTATTTTGGGGGAATTGTTTGAGAAATTTAAACGACAGGGAATTGTGGCGAGACTGAGGGATGGAAATTGGGAGCAACTTTGTTCCAGCAAAGGGGATATTGTTTCAAACTCCATCAGATCTATCTGTCCACTTGGTTTTCTGATTTCCTTAAATCCCCTTCACTCAGAAAGGCAATTCCAAATTCCAGGGACCTTTTCGAGGCTTCTGTTGCTGGACTGATCAACCTTTGTCCACAGGTTAGTTCAACAGATCGCCTCGCATTAAAATAGCTGCTCCACTCTGTTCCGCTGCTCAATATAATCGCGGCTCATCTGACCTTAACCTCAACCCCACAACCCTGGCGACCACGGGAACCGCTGCTTTCATCACCTCTGAGGAGGAACGTCCCAAAGACGCACAACACTTAGAGACAGAGCTGTCCCAAACATACACACAACAGGATGTCACGGCGCAACTCCCCCTCCATTTCTCCCTCCCTACCTTATTAGTCCCACTCTCCGTTGTATTCCTCTCTCCTCATCTCTCTTCCCTTTCCCTACGCTCTCTCTTGCTCTCACTGTACCTTCCTCTCTGACCCCTCCCTCTCTCCGCGTCTACCGCTGTGGCCTCACATTGTGAAACTATTCATCGCCCTGACCTCCCCTCACTCTTCAAACGCCACTCTCTTATCCACTCTCTCACTCTCCCTCCTTCTCTCTCTCTCTACCCTTTCCGCCCTTCCTCTGTCTCTCCTGGATTCCGAAGGGGAAACCATGCTTGACTAATCTTCTGGAATTTTTTGAGGATGTAACCAGGAAAATTGACAGGGGAGAGCCGGTGGATGTGGTGTACCTTGACTTTCAGAAAGCCTTTGACAAGGTCCCACATAGGAGATTAGTGGGCAAAATTAGAGTACATGCTACTGGAGGTAGGGTACTGACATGGATAGAAAATTGGTTGACAGACAGCAAGCAAAGAGTGGGGATAAATGGGTCCCTTTCAGAATGGCAGGCAGTGACTAGTGGGGTACCACAAGGCTCGGTGCTGGGACCGCAGCTATTTACAATATACATTAATGACTTGGATAAAGGAATTAAAAGTACCATTAGCAAATTTGCAGATGATACAAAGCTGGGTGGTAGTGTGAACTGTGAGGAAGATGCTATGAGGTTGCAGGGTGACTTGGACAGGTTGTGTGAGTGGGCGGATGCATGGCAGATGCAGATTAATGTGGATAAGTGTGAGGTTATCCACTTTGGTGTTAAGAATAGGAAGGCAGATTATTATCTGAATGGTGTCAAGTTAGGAAAATGGGACGTACAACGAGATCTGGGTGTCATAGTGCATTAGTCACTGAAAGGAAGCATGCAGGTACAGCAGGCAGTGAAGAAAGCCAATGGAATGTTGGCCTTCATAACAAGAGGAGTTGAGTATAGGAGCAAAGAGGTCCTTCTTCAGTTTGCACAGGGCCCTAGTGAGAAATAGTGGATGCATTAGTGATAATTTTTCAAAACTCTTTAGATTCTGGAGTAATTCCTGAGGACTGGAGGGTAGCTAATGTAACCCCGCTTTTTAAAAAGGGAGGGAGAGAGAAAACGGGGAATTATAGACCAGTTAGCCTAACATCGGTAGTGGGGAAAATGCTAGAGTCAGTTATTAAAGATGTGATAGCATCACATTTAGAAAGTGGTGGAATCATCGGACAAAGTCAGCATGGATTTACCAAAGGCAAATCATGTCTGACGAATCTTATAGAATTTTTCGAGGATGTAACTAGTAGAGTGGATAAGGGAGTGGATGTTATATCTGGACTTTCAGAAGGCCGTCGACAAGGTCCCACATAGGAGATTGGTGTACAAACTTAAAGCACACGGTATTGAGGGTTCAGTTTTGAGGTGGATAGAAAATTGGTTGGCGGACAGGAAGCAAAGAGTAGGAATAAACGGGTCCTTTTCGGAATGGCAGGCAGTGACTAGTGGGGTACCGCAAGGCTCAGTGCTGGGACCCCAGTTATTTACAGTGTATATTAATGATTTGGACGAGGGAATTGAATGCAACACCTCTAAGTTTGCGGATGACACGAAGCTGGGCGGCAGTGTTAGCTGCGAGGAGGATGCTAGGAGGCTGCAGAGTGACTTGGATAGATTAGGCGAGTGGGCAAATGCATGGCAGATGCAATATAATGTGGATAAATGTGAGGTTATCCACTTTATATTGCGAATATAAAGCGAATGGTATGTTAGCATTCATAGCAAGAGGATTTGAGTTTAGGAGCAGGGAGATTCTGCTGCAGTTGTACAGGGCCTTGGTGAGACCGCACCTGGAGTATTGTGTGCAGTTTTTGTCTCCTAACCTGAGGAAAGACGTTCTTGCCTTAGAGGGAGTACAGAGAAGGTTCACCAGATTAATCCCTGGGATGGCGGGATTTGCATATGAGGAAAGACTGGATAGGCTGGGCTTGTACTCGCTGGAATTTAGAAGACTGAGGAGGATCTTATAGAAACATATAAAATTCTTAAGGGGTTGGAGAGGCTAGATGCGGGAAGATTGTTCCCGATGTTCGGGGAGTCCAGAACCAGGGGACACAGCTTAAGGATAAGGGGGAAGTCTTTTAGGACCGAGATGATAAAACATTTCTTCACACAGAGAGTGGTGAGTCTGTGGAATTCTCTGCCACAGAAGGTAGTTGAGGCCAGTTCATTGGCTATATTTAAGAGGGTGGCCCTTTTTGCTAAAGGGATCAGGGGGTATGGAGAGAAGGCAGGTACAGGCTACTGAGCTGGATGATCAGCCATGATCATATTGAATGGCGGTGCAGGCTCGAGGGGCCGAATGGCATACTCCTGCACCTATTTTCTATGTTTCTATGTTTCTATGACCGCACCTGGAGTACTGTGTGCATTTTTGTCTCCAAATTTGAGGAAGGATATTCTTGCTATTGAGGACGTGCAGCGTAGGTTTACTAGGTTAATTCCCGGAATGGCGGGACTGTCATATGTTGAAAGACTGGAGCGACTTGGCTTGTATACACTGGAATTTAGAAGAATGAGAGGGGATCTTATCGAAACATATAAGATTATTAAGGGGTTGGACACGTTAGAGGCAGGAAACATGTTCCCAATGTTGGGAGAGTCCAGAACCAGGGTCCACAGTTTAAGAATAAGGGGTAGGTCATTTAGAACGGAGATGAGGAAATACTTTTTCAGTCAGAGAGTTGTGAATCTGTGGAATTCTCTGCCTCAGAAGGCAGTGGCGACCAATTCTCTGAATGCTTTCAAGATAGAGCTAGATAGAGCTCTTAAGGATAGCGGAGTTTGGGGGTATGGGGAGAAGGTAGGAACGGGGTACTAATTGAGAATGATCAGCCATGATCACATTGAATGGCGGTGCTGGCTCGAAAGGCCGAATGGCCTCCTCCTGCACCTATTGTCTATTGTCCTTTCTCTCTGTGCTCCCGATCTCTCCCTCTTTAGCAACTCTCACCCCGCCATACCACCTCCGCTGTCCAGTCTGCCGCATGTCCTTTTCCCATTCCCTATCTCTCTCACTCCTTATCTCTCTACAACTCCCTCTTTCCACTCCCTATTTCTCTCCCATGTTATGCCCAACGCCCACTTCTTATTTCTCTTAGTCTCTATCCCGTTTACGTCTGTTCCGCCCTCCCTCTCCTCCTCACCTCTTTCTCTCACTCCTTTCCTTCACAACCCCCTGAGCCTCTGTCTCTATCTCCATCTTTCTCCCTGAGGTCCGGTCTGTCCCAATCCATTTCTCTCCACAAAACTTTACTTCTCCTTGTCCACCCTCCTCTCGACCATTTCCTTTCTCCCATCTCCTCTCGTTTTGTCTTCATTCATCATCCTTCTGTCCCTGTCTCCGCTCTCCCTATCACTCTCGCTCTCCTCACGCTCGCTACATAACTTGACACCATTCAGAACGGAGATGAGGAAATACTTTTTCAGTCAGAGAGTTGTAAATCTGTGGAATTCTCTGTGGAAACGTCGATTGTTTAGTTTAGTTCAGTTTGGAGACACAGCGCAGAAGCAGACCCTTCGGCCTATGAGTCCGCACCGACCTGCGACCGCTCTACGCGAGCACTTATCCTACAGGGCGATGTGCGACCATGATTCCGTGTGTGACTGTGTAAGAGTGTAAACGTTTGTGAGTGAGTGTGTGTGAGTGTGCGAGTGCATAAACATGTGTGAATGAGTGTGGGTCTCTGAGTGCGTGCGTGTGTACTTGTGAGTATGAAAGTTTGAAAGCGTGAGAGTGATTATGTCCGTGAGTGATTGTGCATATGTGTGTTTGTGAGTGACTTTGTGCGGCACCGTAAATCTGTGTTTGTGTTGTGAGTGCGAATGTCTCCTTGTGTGTGATTGTGTGAGGAAATGCAAATGTCCGTGTAAACTTGTGTGTCAATCGATATGCATGTTTGTGAGTGACAATGAGTGAGTGATTGGTGGAGAGAAAGGACGTGTGAGTCTGTATATGTGCGAGACGGTATGTGATTACATGTGAGTGTGTGAGCGTCAGTTTGAATTTGTGGAAATGTGCGTGTGGGTCTTAGTATATGCGGATGTATCATCTGCAAGTGAGTTGTTTGTTAGTGACAGTGTGAGGGAGAATGTGTATTTGTAAGGTTGTGTGCATGAAATAATTTGAAGCAATGTGAGTGTATGATTTTGAGTGTGTGTGTGTGTGTATGTGTGTGTGAAAATGCGTGAAGGTTTGTGTGTGTGTTTACGAGAGGGTGTGTTTGAGTGTGTTTTTCAGAGCCAGTGTGTACGAGTATGTGAGTATTTGAACGTGTAATTATGTGAGCGTGTGAGTGCATGAGAGTGAGAGTGTGTAAGTGTGTGTGTGTGGTTATGTTGAGAGTATGTGAGCGTGTGTCATTTTGCGTGAGATTGCATATATATCGGTGTGCATTTGTGCATGAGGATAGGCGTGTGTGTAAGTGTTTTAGTGCGTGTGCGTGTGTTGTATGATTGTCATTGACAATGTGCGGTGTGTTGGTAAGGAAGATTATGTGAGTGTATGAGTTAGTGCGTGGGATATGTCGTGCGTGGGTTTGTGTAAGTCTGCGCAAATGTGTGAGTTTCCCACTATGTGCACCCGAGAGAGCGTGTGAGTGTGAGTGGGATAATGTGCAGGAGATTAAGTGTGCATAGGTCTGTCTTTAGGTGTGAGTGTAAGTGTTGAGTGTACGTGTGAGTACGAGGGAGTGCGAATGTAGGATTGTATGTGGGTGTGTAAATGTGCATGATTGAGTATGTGTATGTGTGTGTATAAGATTGCGTGTTTTGTAGGGTTGTGTGAAAGTGTGAATGTGTGACTGTTGTTGCGTGAGAGGAAATTGGTGTCTGAGTTGATGTGAATGTGTTTGTGTGTGAACCTCAATAACATCGAGTGTGAGAAGCTGTGTACGTTTGTGAGCGGCAGTGGTGCATCTGAGTTATCGTGTGAGAGTGGCGCTGTGTGAGTACGTGTGAGTACGTGTGAGGGCGAGTCGCTGTATGAGACAGTGCGTGCGTGTGAGAGTGGCGCTGTGTGCGTGCGTGTGAGAGTGGCGCTGTGTGCGTGCGTGTGAGTGGCGCTGTGTGCGTGCGTGTGAGAGTGGCGCTGTGTGCGTGCGTGTGTGGGCGAGTCGCTGTGTGCGGGTGAGAGTGGCGCTGTGTGCGTGCGTGTGAGGGCGAGTCGCTGTGTGCGGGTGAGAGTGGCGCTGTGTGCGTGCGGGTGAGAGTGGCGCTGTGTGCGTGCGTGTGAGTGGCGCTGTGTGCGTGCGTGTGAGGGCGAGTCGCTGTGTGAGTGTGAGAGTGGCGCTGTGTGCGTGCGTGTGAATCAGTGAGTGTGTGACGACGTGAATAGATGTTTGCGGATGCCAGTGTGGGAGAGTGGTTGGTTTGGTGTGTGTTTGGGATAGAGCTGGAGGGTGAGTTACTGAGCACATATAAGTGAGTGTTCACGCGTGTTTTAACATTGTGTGAGTGCGTGGCAGTATTTGCAAGTGACACAGTGTGCGAGTGGGTGCGTTGTTGGTGGTGGTACGTAGGCACGCGTATGTGTGTATTTGCGTGGGCCAGTGTGCGAGAGAGTGCCGATCACTGTACGGAAGTGCGAGCGTCCAGAAGGTGAATTTGTGATGGTGTATGGGCACATGAACGGGTGACAGTGTGTGATTGTGTCAGTGTGCGTGGGTGCATCAGCATGTGTGCGTGAGCTAGCGGGTGAACGGGTGCGAATGCACAAGTGTAAGTGCGAGCGCTTGCCGTCTGCTCTCCTGGACTGTCCGCACGTGTTCCTGCGTCGTGAGGCTCACCGGACGACGTTGCGGCGGCCATATATATGAGGGCCCTCTCCGGGTGCTGCAGACTCGGCTTACCACCTTCGTGTTGGACATAGGGGGCCGGCGCAAGACTGTATCGGTGGCTCGCCTTAATCCGGCCCATTTGGACATTAGTCAGCCGGTGCAGGTGACCCAGCCTGGTCGTCGGTGGCGTCCGCGGTCCCGGCCGCTTCCACCTGTGCCTATGCCGGTCGTGTGTGTACGAGGCCCGGCCGCCTCGTTCGTTCGCCTGTTCGTTTACGTGCCTCCGGTTCTGGAGGGGGTGGGGAGTGCTGTAAAGACAACTGAATGTTAGGCCAATTCCCGAGCGAACCCACGGAACTCCACTGGCAGGGTCTGGTGACTTAGTGGAGTCACGGGTTGGTTTGGGCGGTTGAGAGAGGGAAAATAAAACTCTGGCGTGTGCTGTTCGCGGTTTCTTGTGTATATAAAGATTTACTGACCGGAGCAACTTAGCGTCGCGTCTCATTCTGGGCTGGACCGTTCCGAGACCTGCCACACTAGAAACAAAAAGCTGCAGTAACTCAGAAAGAACTGCAAATGCTGGTTTAAACCGAAGATAGACACTAAAAGCTGGAGTAATTCAGCGGGACAGGCAGGATCTCTGGTGAGAAGGAATAGGCGACGACCCGATCATGAACAAGGGTCTCGACCCGACACGTCACCCATTCCCTCTCTCCGGAGATGCTGCCTGACCCGCTGAATTACTTCAGCTTTTAGTGTATATCTTCGGTTTAAACCAGAATTTGCTGTTGCTTCTCGCACAAAACAAGCTCGACGCTAATGCCCGTGAGGGCAGAATGAGTAGAAAGGTCATTGACCTGTTACACAATTCCCACAGACACGACCTGCACACGTCTGGTCTCCTAGGCCAAGGAGTGATCTTCACCAGGAGGGAAGGAGGGAAGGAGGGATGGGAGACTTGCCGAATGAGAAGGAATTTAACAATACGTCCTATTGTATTTAGGAGAATAAAAACAGAAAACATGTAAAATGCTTAACTTAATGGGGAAGATTTCAATTTCAATCTGATGCCTGCCCGGGACTGATTAACGAGAGACACTGCAACATATTTTCAATGCAAGCTTGCTTTGATTTTCTTTCCGTGTTTCGGCTCGGCGGTTTGCTTTCATTTTATAAAGATATTTTAGTTTCGAATGTATAATTCTGCGACGTCGTACGTGTGCATCTTTGGTCTTTACATTTACAATAATTATTTCGCTGTCCACGGAATTTCATTCGCAAGATAATCTTTTATCGGGCATGCCTCGAAGACATCCAAGAGTTGCCGCCTATTCTTCGAGAGAAACGTTATCGCAGTTTCCGTTGCAACACGCGCTCAGCCTTTCATCTTATCTCATGAGCAGCAAATCTGGATTTCATCACGAATCGCTATTACAATCTGTATACTTACAGCAGACAGAAGGCTGCTCTGAGAGACAGAGAATGCAAATCACTTGGAATCCATAAAACAGGCGCGCTTTATTTTTTAATTAATCTAACTATTACATTGAATGGAAATTTCACAGCGTTCTTCAGCTCGTCTCTGAAGTTGCTCTGGGTCAGGACATAGATACACGTGTTGGTGCAGGTGCTGAGAAGCTGCAGCTTGGTTGCTGTGTTCTCTATGACATAAACTGCGTCGGACGGGGAGTAAGAGTACTTCTTGGTAATTCGCTTATAAATATAAAAGACAACTTGCGTTGCCCACAACAATATGAAGCTGCCGGTTATACTGAAGAGTAGAACGATAGATTTCCTGCGGTTCGCCATCTCCGGGTCCTTGTTCTTCTCCCCACGAGACCGTCCCCGGAGCCCCCTGCGGATTCTACTCGCCACTAAAATTCGTCTGACAGTCAGGACATTGAGCAGTAAAATCAGAACGAACGGAACACAGGGGGTTAAAACGCGGTGAAACAAATCAAATGCCGCCCATGCCGATGACGTGTAAAAGCTTGGCTTATTCACACAAAGCCAGGGAACGTTATTAATTATATAAGCAGATTCCAAAGTAAAGTACCAGGGAACGCTTTCCAGACTGCCCAGTACAATTACTGACCCAATAACCACAGCCGCCGTTCTCGCGGTGCAATATTTTGTTCTCAGCTGCTCACAACAAATTGTCACAAATCGATCAAAGGTGAAAGCAACTGTCATCCAAACAGAGAACACTGTTGATGCGAAAATCAGGTAGTAGATGAGACGGCAAAGCGGTGTGATGAACAGGAATGAACCTTGGAAATATATCAGAGGAATCCACCTTAAGATGACATCACTGACAACCACCAGGATGTCGGCCGCTGCCATTCCCACCAGGTAACGAGTGATGCATTTGGAGAGACCACACTTTCCTCGGGATAGAATGACAATCGCCACCAGGTTGACTGCAACAAAAAGGAAGTCAAGAACTGCCGAAATGGATATGGGGAGAAGGCAGGAACGGGGTACCGATTGTGGATGATCAACCATGATCACATTGAATGGCCTCGAAGTGCCGAATGGCCTCATCCTGCACCTGTTGTCTATTATCTATTGAAACCAGGGACCAGGGAGCATAAGGATCAGACTGGAACTTAGTAAACATTTCAGATACGTTTCGGAATCGAAAGACACAAACTGAGCCACTGACCTGAGAATGACTTTCAGACAGGGCAACGATTTAAAACATATCTCAAGGAGTGAAGTGGGAAGGGAGGAGAGGGGAATATAGTGAAAAAACGATTGTTACGGAGACCCGAGCGAACGCGTCACTTTTTTGAGCAAGCCTTGGATTCTTATCCAAAGGATATGAACAGGTCGCGGTCCACGAGGACAGGTAGGAGAGGTATGGTCGGCGGTGGACTGGTGATCTGTTCTAAGTTAGTGTAGGAAAATAACTACTAATAAATAGTGTAGGAAAATAATCAGTCTGAAGAAGTGTCTCGACCCGAAACGTCACCCATTCCTTCTCTCCTAGATGCTGCCTGTCCCGCTGAGTTACTCCAGCATTTTGTGATACCTGTTCTGAGTTAGTGATCAAATCAAGTTCCGAATGAAGCAAATTAACAATGTGAGCATCTTATATATGGATAAAGGAATCGGGAGCAGGAAACAATTGGTCATTCTCATTTGTTCCGCTCTTTACTGAGATCATACCTCGTCTGCTTACAACACAATTTCAAACCACTTGACACTCTCCGTAAATTCTATGTATTAGCTGACCGCACAACCGTGGAACTCTGGCTCAAAATAATTTATTATGCCCCCCCCCCCCCCCGTCCCCCCATCGTTTCATTCGAGAAGCAGCGTTCCAAAGAAACACAAACCATAAAATGAAAAACACACTCTCTGGCCTTCAATATTTTCGATTACCATATCAATATTATTAAACATTGACTCCCAGTTCCACAACTTCCCGCAATGGTGAGGTTCACTGCACATCCGCCTCTCCAATAGTTTCCATATTTTATTGGTTTCCATCAATTTTCCTCTCACTCTGGGAAACCCCCATGGATACGTTTGCCCTGTCTATCATTTTCTCAAAAAAATTGCCCTGTCGTGACATGTATAACCTGAACTACTTTGAACATATTGGCGCATTTCCCTAAATGAGGAGAGATACGCTGGGTACATATTTCGGCATATAGTCCCACCGATATCCTGAATAATTGAAGGAGACCTCCCTACGTCTGTATTCAACTTACCTCGAAATAAACCTTAGTAGCTGACTTAATCAGTTTGTGTACCTGATCACAAGGCATTAACGAACTGCGCTTTAGGAAGCTCTCAAAGCTCCGATTTTTCTCGGCAACATTTAACATTTATTTAGATGGTAATGTTTATAAGAAACTTCGAGAGCGATGTTGGCGTTGGATCATGTGCACGTCGTACCTGTCAGTGCCGAGTATGACCGAAGGGCCGAATTCCGTCTTGTACAACTCTACAACTTACATCAAAATATGTTTTTGCTGCTGCTTTTTGTCCATTAACCTAGGTCGCTCCAACTTAGAACATTCTTCACTATCCAGACTTTTGTCAACTCACTTAAACTTCCCCTATCTCTTTGTAAAACCCGTACAGAGTTGTTTAAACCTTGTGCCAGTATGAAGGTAAACATGAGACTGAACAAGGCGGTTCGGAAGATGTATTAAGCGACGCGAAGTTTAGTGATACAGAGGATGTCAATGGTGCGATACAAAGGGAGAGGCTGCGTCTAAGCGCCGGGGGGAAACGGCCACACAGTTTCCTGTCGGATGCTGAAATCGTGGCCGAACGAGTACAAACAAGGACAGTGGTGGGTGCTGGATATCTGAAAGTAATGCTATATCAAAGAGCGGACAGTCATACACAGCTTGCTCGCTCTGCACACGCTGTCCGACAGCGTGTATGAGCCTCTTTTTAAGGTAGTGCGTAAAATATATATCTTGTTTACTTATCCGTGGTATTTTGGTTTCGGGGAGGTACACATTTGTACACTGGCATTGAAAACTTAAAACACATTCAGTGGCGTAATCTTGGACGCGTCGATACTGGAATGTCTGCTCGCGATGTCCTCCCACGCTAATATGGTCCAGTTAAGAAGGACAGACTGCATAATCTAATTCACCTCAAATACACGTCTCCTTCGAAAACGCACAAACCTGAAGCGAAAAGTTAATTAAGCAAATATCGTTCGCCCGATGTGGAGCCGACTGCCAGGGCGCGACATGCCTTTCGTCCTCTGCTGAACACGCTAGATGATGCATGTTGACTCTGTGACCACGCGTAATTCCCACTGTCACTTAACATTCAACCGCGTGCTGGTCATTAGGCTGTTAAAGATGTCCGTGCTGGCAGAAGGTTTGGCGGTAATCCGCGTGTGTGATGGAGTAGATCACAAGGAAGGAAGTGCAGAAGTAAAATTATTCTTAAGCGCCGCATCAAATCAATGAGCCGAATGACATCAGTCGATCGTGTTTAAAAAACGAGTTATATATATCGTCTGGCGTGGAGGACAGTTGTGCCCACATCTGTCTGCACCCGCATTCTAATTAGTGAATTTGACTCTGCATGCGTAACATTTTGAGAGGCACTGTACTAAGGACCCCATGTCTGCTTGATCACATACATTTATAAATCAATCCGGTCTTTCCGAGCGATCCGGTTCACACTGAATTCAGAATATAATGTACATAAAATGGATAGAATGAGTAATAAAGAATATCTCTGTTCACTCGAATGCATCAATCTTTCGAGTAGACTGAGATTTCTATAAGAATGATCTCATCAACTACGAGTACGACAAAACTGCTGCAAACTTAAAACCTTTAACATGAAGTTTCTATGAGTCTTTCTCAACATCTGGTCGACTATTTAATGATCTCTGCAACATCGCACTTCCCGTGCGTGCGTTCGATTCATCGTCACCAATGATGCGATTTACACATAATTTGTTAAGTGTAAGTGAAATATCTGTGAGTATTTTAAAGTTTTTACACTCTCGTATCTCTCACCTGGTCATGTCACAGTTTTCGTTTTAAAGGCAACGAACGTAAGGAACAACCCCACAATGCCGCTTCCCGTCAGGTCTCAGAGTGCCTACATGTTTTTTGTGTCTCGTCTTAATTGTAGTGATATTTGGGGACATCGATCAGATTGACAACATCGAAGTCTCTGCAGCAACATTTAACAACTAGTAAATTAATACATTAGCGTGCTTTTCGTTGCTCCCGTATCAGTCCAAGATAGATTGCCATAATTTGTGGACGTTTAATCCTAGAAGTATTTCTGGCGACAAGCCGGAAATGTATCAGAATGAAGAAGCCACGAGAACATCCGCGGCAAATCCTGTCCAGGCAAGATTCGTCGAGGTTTTGGTTGAAGACTATGAAACACGGCTGGGAGTGTAGAGGGTAGATATCCAGTATAAAGTGGTGAGTGCGAAGGGGCTTAGCGAGCGATAGGTGGAAACAGGTCAGGAGGCAGAAGAGCAGTTGGTGGCAGGTTGGGGAGTGGAGACAGGAAAGAATGATGGTGAATGATAGTTGAAGCCAATTGAAGAAACAGGAAACGTAATTCAAAACAAAATAATAGTTAAATTCTGCATCTTTAAACTGTGAACGGGCTTCAATCGTGCGTTCCCTGTATTCAAACAAGTTTATATGCTATATAACTATATACAACTATATCACTATACATAACTACAGATAATGGCACCGACGAATTCCTTCCTTCTTAAAGGATAATAATAGTACTTCAGTCTGTCTGTCACTAAACCGAATATCCACCATTATGCCGCTCGCCAAGCTACCCAGCCAGGTTCTGGAATACCAACGGCGAGGGACACAAACTTCAAAACATAATAACGGAGCTAATATTGAGTTAAGCCATGTATAGCAGATTTTACCAGTAACGCCTGTTGCCGCGAGGAATACAAAGAAAAATGGCGCTGAAGGAGCGATTGATGAATGTCCCATCTGTGCGATCGGCAAAGTCCAATCACCGCTGCCGACAGGGAGACTGAAGATGATTCTCTCAGAGGGCTGGGGTTTATATAGTGCAGAAACGTTTTCTGAAACATGTTTTTATGTTTGCGGCTGCTTGAACAAATATATTACATCAACAGCTTGGAATTTGATGTTCTCCTATAAATTCAAAACAGCCACCTGATGTTCAGCGAGATAACCACTTATGAGGTGTTTGTGCGGTCATCAACCAGAACCGGAACCAGCGGTAAAGAGTCTTCCCTTGCGGATAATACTGTAGATTAAATCAAGGCCAATGCTACTCTTCGTGTATCATTTCTTTACAGTTCTGGTGAACATATTCGCTCCTGCAGAATCCTGAATCCATGTGATTGATCTTTTTCAGTACACCATAAATTGAAGATCATAAGGACACCGATTCCGATCTGTTTTTGTATGTTCTCAATTAAAACATAAACCTGAACTCAGCATGGAAATAAATCAGAAGGCACGTGGGAGGTTATTGTTGTTATTCAGTCACGTGCGATTGCACTGCAGGGAGGATAAGTACATATCCCGAGTATCCCGCGGAAGGAGATGGTCAACCAGCTTTACCAAAGGTTGTAGGTGGCACGCAACTTGTGAAGCTCCAGAATTTAAGCTGATTGACAACGAAACGCCGCCCGTTTGATGCAACATGTTGGTATTTACACAGGCATTAAAAAAGGGTGGAGTGCGAGAGAGAAAGCAGAGGAATTGTTGTAATGGGCAATGGAACACATTGCGCGAACCTAAATATCCAATCGCTGCAGTCCTTAACGGACAAGAGATATGACACAAAACTTCAAGTGTTGAACATCTAAAACAGAGTATTGACGAATTGTGGAAAAGGACAGTGTGGAAAATAGATAGGTGTCCGGCCACAGGTGAAGAAACACTATCACCAGCTTTGTCTTTCACCAATAGGATAGTGATCAGGTGTCCATCCTGAACCGACTTCAGTCCCAGTTAGAGTATATGCGGACGAGTCAGCCCCAGCTATATGCGGACGAGTCAGTCCCAGCTATATGTGGCCGAGTCAGTCCCAGCTATACGTGGCCGAGTCAGTGTGATAAGCGGTGGGAGCAAACAATTCCCTGCTTCAGCACAACACACCGTTATTTGGGACCAGGCGGATCAATGCAATCTGATCAATTTAAGAGTGTCTGTAACTCAATCCTGAATAACCTTAACTTGGTAGCAATTGGAATCTTGCGCCATTTTGAAAATGTGGTTTAGACAATAGACAATAGGTGCAGGAGTAGGCCATTCGGCCCTTCGAGCCAGCACCGCCATTCAATGTGATCATGGCTGCTTCAATTCACAGGTCAGGCAGCATCTCAGGAGAGAAGGAATGGGTGACGTTTCGGGTCGAGACCCTTCTTCAGTCTTATGTCAGGGGGCCGGGACTAAGGAAGGATATAGGTGGAGACAGGAAGATAGAGTGAGAACTGGGAAGGGGGAGGGGAAGAGAGGGACAGAGGAACTATCTAAAGTTGGAGAAGTCAATGTTCATACCACTGGGCTGCAAGCTGCCCAGGCGAAATATGAGGTGCTGGTCCTCCAATTTCCGGTGAGCCTCACTATGGCACTAGAGGAGGCCCATGACAGAAAGGTCAAACTGGGAGTGGGAGGGGGAGTTGAAGTGCTCGGCCACCGGGAGACCATTTTGGCCAACGTGGACCGAGCGCAGGTGTTGAGCGAAGCGATCGCCGAACCTGCGCTTGGTTTTGCCATTGTAAATAAGTTGACATCTGGAGCAGCGGATGCAATAGATGAGGTTGGAGGAGGTTGCAGCCCAGCTTGCAGCCCAGTGGTATGAACATCGACTTCTCCCACTTTAGATAGTTCCTCAACTGAACGAAATTTGCATTAGGCGAGAACTAGTATTGGGTAGACTGATGCGACTGAAAGCTGATAAATCCCCAGGGCCTGATGGTCTGCATCCCAGGGTACTCAGGGAGGTGGCTCAAGAAATCGCAGACGCATTGGTGATCATTTTCCAATGTTCTATAGATTCAGGATCAGTTCCTGTGGATTGGAGGATAGCTAATGTTATCCCACTTTTCAAGAAAGGAGCGAGAAAGAAAACGGGAATTATAGACCAGTTAGCCTGACATCGGTAGTGAGGAAGATGTTGGAGTCAATTATTAAAGAGGTAATAGCGGTGCATTTGGATAGCAGTAAAAGGATATGTCCAAGTCAGCATGGATTTATGAAGGGGAAATCATGCTTGACTAATCTTCTGGACTTTTTTGAGGATGTGACAAGTAAAATGGATGAAGGGGAGCCAGTGGATGTAATAATAATAATATATTTATTTTATATAGCGCCTTATCACATGCTCAAAGCGCTTTACAAATACAATTAACATAGAAACAAACAGACAAACTATCCTGACGGAAAAGCGGCGAATACTCAACGCCAGCGTCCTCTCACGTCAGGGTCCGGCAGCAGACATCAAAAAGCACAAGACACACAGATACAATTTTTTACACAAAACAGCCATCACAGTGATTGTTCCAGGCATACCCTCACTGTGATGGAAGGCAAAGTCTTATCTCCTCCTCATTCTTCTCCCGTGGCGCCACGAGGCGATCGAGGCTCCCAACCCCTTGAAGCCCCCATCGGGCGATGGAAAGTCCCAGGGCCGAGCTGAGCAGGCCGATGAAGGTCCTGAGCCCCCACCGGGCGATGTAAAGTGCTGCGGCCGGGCCACGCAGGGCGATGAAGGGCCTGCGGGCGGGTTGATCGTACCTTGCGCTTCGGGGCGGTCGAAGCTGCTACGGCTGGAGCTCCCAAAAGCTGGTCGCCAGCCAGGGACCCGCGAACTCCCGATGTTGCGGTCTGCAGCTGCGATGTAGTGTATCTAGACCTTCAGAAAGCCTTTGGTAAGGTCCCATACGGGAGATTGGTGAGTAAAATTAGAGCACATGGTATTGGGGGTAGAGTGTTGACATGGATAGAGAATTGGTTGGCAGACAGGAAGCAAAGAGTAGGAGTAAACGGGTCCTTTTCAAAATGGCAGGCAGTGGCGAGTGGAGTGCCGCAAGGCTCGGTGTGTAATGTCCCGTCATATCTGTTAGTCTTGTGTCATGTTCTGTGTTTAGATTCCCATGTCACGTCATGTCCACGTCTTGTCCTTAGTGCGGTTCGTCAAGTTAAAATCACTCAGGTCAAGTCTCGCGCTCACTTCCTGTTTTAAGGTGAAACTTACATCTTATCTCATTTCAGGTCCCTTGACTTCCTGCCATTGTAATTGTCAGCCCCGCCTTGATTGTTTCCACCTGTGTGCCCTTACCTCATGTATATATAGTCCACGCCTCCCTTTGTCCTGTGCCAGTTCGTCTTGTGATTCATGTGCTCTCGGTCATTGATTCTCGACTTACCCGCATTGTTTCCAAGTTCTTGTCAAGCGTAGTATAGTTAGTGAGTATCCTAGTAAGTATTTTTGTAACTAATGTTTTTGTAGCTAAGTAAGTTTAGGGTTTTGGTTTGTATCGCAGTGTTCTTTAATTTGGAAATTAAAGAACGCCTTTTTTTCTCCAAATTGACTCTTGTGTGTGAGTCGTGCATTTGAGTCCAGTTCCTGTGTGCCTCAGAACCTAACAGAACGAACTGGCCATAATATGGACTCAGCCGACTCTAAGATTTGGAAATCAGCCCTTGCCAACCAGGGCACTAAGATCCAGCACCAGGAGGAGCAGCTGCGCTCAGTCAGTCACGGGGTGCGCGAGCTGAACGATAGACAAGGCGAGTTCCAGTCATCAGTGATGACCCAGATTAACCACCTCGCTGTACAACTCCATCAGGTTCTGGCTCGTCTCGACCCAACCTCGGCAGCTTCTCCACTGGCTCACGTTGAACCTCCAGCCGGCCATCCGCCTGCTGTTCCGGCCACGCCTGCGAACCCCACGCTGATTCTACGCCTGGCTTCACCAGATAAGTTCTCTGGAGACTCGGAGAATTGTAGATCATTCCTTGTACAATGTGATCTCCACTTCAAGCATAACCCTGCACACTTCCCCTCAGACCAGGCCAGGGTAGCATTTATTGTGTCCCATTTGACGGGACGAGCCGCAGCATGGGCCACTGCGGAGTGGTCTCGGGGCTCCACAGTCTGCCAGGATCTAGACCTCTTCCAAAGAACATTTAGCAGTATTTTTTATCACACTTCCTCTGCTAGGGAAGCTTCCCGAGTCTTACTGTAGCTAAAACAGAACACTCGCCCAGTGATAGACTATGCCATTGTCTTCTGAACCCTTGCAGCAGACAGTGGGTGGAATATGCCTGCACAAGTGGATGCATTCATGAATGGGTTGTCGGAGGCTATAAAGGACAGACTTTCACCTTTTGAGTTACCCAGTGATCTAGACATTAATTACCAGGGCTACTCGTGTCGATAACTGGATAAAGGAAAAGGAAAGACACCAGGCTGCTGATCGTCCTCCCAATCACCAGGGGCGCTCCTCCGGGTCCTTCACAACGAAGAAGTCATCGTTCCCTGTCCATCGCTGGCCGGAGAAAACAGCGCCCTCTCAGCCGTCGGAGGAACCCATGCAGCTAGGACGAACCAGGCTGACTCCGGAGCAGCGACAGCACCGCCTGAAGGACGGAGCCTGCTTTTACTGCGGTCAACAAGGACACCGTCTGGCCGACTGCTCGGTAAAAGGGGTGGCTCACCAGTGAAAAGGAGGACACTGGTGAGTCAATTCCCCATTTCGGACTTACCTCCTCGACCTCTGACACAGGTAACCCTCACTCTGAATCAGCAAATTGTGACTCGGGGGGTTTTGATTGACTCCGGAGCCGACGAGAGTCTCATGGACTGGACTCTAGCTCGATCGTGTAAGGTTAACTCTGTGCCCTTGTGGTAAGGTTAACCTATTGTGGCGAGCGCTTTAGATGGACGTCAGTTGTTTGAGATAACTCATCGTACAGAACCTGTCAAAGTCATGTTCAATGCTAACCATGTGGAGATAATGTCTTTTCACTTGTTTGACTCAGCTCAACATCCCTTGGTCTTTGGTTTCCCCTGGCTGCAGAAACACTATCCTCAGATTGATTGGCGATCTGGTAAGATCAGACGATGGGGGGTTGAGTGCACACAATCATGTCTTGTTGAACCAGTGAACAAAGGGGTGAGTTACGGGAAGATCGGGGCGGTTTTGGGAATAAATGTTCTTAAATCTGAAGAAATAAAGATTTCTAATGATGATGATGACTATCCCGATCTGTCGAAGGTTCCACCCTGTTACCATGAACTGAAGGAGGTGTTCAACAAGTCCAGGGCCACCACCCTACCTCCTCATCGACCTTTCGACTGCGCTATCAACCTGCTGCCGGGGGGCCCTATTCCCAAGGGGCGACTGTACTCCATATCCGGCCCCGAGAGGAAGGCGATGGATGAGTACATTGAGTCCTCCCTGAAGACGGGCATTATTCGCCCGTCCTCCTCGGCAGCAGGCGCGGGGTTTTTCTTTGTGGGCAAGAAAGATGGGTCACTTCGTCCCTGCATAGATTACAGCCCCCTAAACGAGATTACGATCAAGAATCGTTACCCACTTCCTTTGATGTCTTCTGCTTTTGAACTGTTGCACAAAGCCAAAGTATTCACTAAACTAGACTTAAGGAATGCATACCATCTAGTGAGAATCAGAGAGGGGGATGAGTGGAAAACTGGGTTTAACACCCCTAACGGGCACTACGAGTATTTGGTGATGCCGTTCGGGTTAACCAATGCCCCCGCAGTCTTCCAAGCTTTTATGAACGAGGTCCTCAGGGAATTTCTCAATGAGTGTGTTTTTGTCTACCTTGATGACATTCTTATCTTCTCTCCAGACATACAGTCTCATGAGCGTCATGTCAAGTGTGTGTTGCAGAAGCTCCTAGCTAACCGTCTGTATGTGAAGGCCGAGAAGTGCGACTTCCACGTAGACACAATGTCCTTTCTGGGCTACATTATATCGGCCGACCACATCCAGATGGACCTTGGTAAGGTCAGTGCGGTGGCCAATTGGCCCACCCCCACTAACAGAAAGAAGGTGCAACAGTTTCTCGGATTTGCAAACTTTTACAGACGTTTTATTAGAGACTTCAGTGCTGTTGCTGCTCCTCTGCACTCTCTCACGTCTTCCAAGACCCAGTTCCAGTGGAATCCTCAGGCCGAAGCCGCCTTCCAGTGCCTCAAAACATTGTTCACCAACGCTCCTGTTCTGACCATCCCAGATCCCCAGAGACAGTTCATTGTGGAGGTGGATGCCTCCAACGAGGGGATTGGAGCGGTACTTTCCCAGAGAGCGGAGAAGGACAACCGGATTCATCCCTGCGCCTACCTGTCACGTAAGTTGACCCCAGCAGAAAAAAATTACGATGTCGGAAACAAAGAACTGCTGGCGGTCAGAGCCGCATTGGGGGAGTGGAGGCACTGGCTGGAGGGGGCCGAGCAGCCTTTTCTGGTATGGACAGATCACAAGAACCTGGAATACATCCGTAAAGCCAAGAGACTCAACTCACGTCAGGCCAGATGGACTCTGTTTTTTAGTAGGTTCAACTTTTCTCTGTCTTACAGGCCCGGTTCCCAGAACACAAAACCAGACGCTCTGTCCCGACTTTATGACCCTGAACCTGATACCAGAGAACCCGAACCCATCCTGCCACTTAACCGTGTGGTAGGAGCGGTGTCTTGGCAGATCGAAACAGATGTGAAGCAGGCTAATGATGAGACTCCAGCACCGAGTGGCTGTCCTACTAACTGTTTGTTTGTTCCTGTGACATTGCGCCCCCAGGTAATCCACTGGGCTCACACGTCCCTGCTCACATGCCATCCAGGTGCCAAGAGAACTGTTTTTGTGGTTAAACAGCGTTTTTGGTGGCCTTCACTTGAGAAGGATGTAGCTGAATATGTGGCCGCCTGCCCTGTCTGTGCAAGGAGCAAGCCCTCCAGACAAGCCCAAGCGGGCCTGCTGCACCCACTTTCAGTCCCTCAGAGGCCCTGGTCCCACATCTCCATTGACTTTGTTACTGGGTTGCCGGCCTCCAAAGGTAACACAACTGTCCTGATGGTGGTAGACCGATTTTCAAAGATGGTACATTTTATCGCTGTGGCCAAGCTCCCCTCTGCCAAAGAGACGGCAGAGGTAATGATGTCTCACGTTTTCCGTATCCATGGTTTCCCTACAGACATTGTCTCGGACCGAGGTCCTCAGTTTGTGTCCAAGTTTTGGAGTGAGTTTTGTTCCCTCATAGGTGCCACCGTCAGCCTGTCTTCTGGTTACCATCCGCAATCCAATGGCCAGACTGAGCGGATGAACCAGGAGCTCGAGACCTGCTTGCGCTGTCTGATCACGCAGAACCAGACCACCTGGAGCGACCATCTCATCTGGGTCGAGTACGCACGCAACACGCTTCCTACGGCTGCCACGGGACTCACACCCTTCCAGTGTGCCTACGGCTACCAGCCCCCCTTGTTCTCGGCTTATGAGGGTGAGGTGACGGTGCCTTCTGCCCACGCCATGATCCGACGCTGTCGCCGAATCTGGGACGGAGCTCGGAGGGTTCTACTCCGGGGTCAGTCCCGGATGAAAGCGGCAGCCGACCGCCACCGCAGATCCACTCCGCATTATCGCCCAGGCCAGAAGGTATGGCTGTCTACAAAGGACTTGCCACTTCACGTCCACGCCAGAAAGCTGGCTCCAAGGTTCATGGGTCCATTTCCCATTTCGAAAGTCATTAACCCTGTTTCGGTCCGTCTACAACTCCCCAGATCATTAAGGGTTCACCCTACATTCCACGTCAGCAAAATAAAACCGGTCAAGGAAAGTGCACTCGTGCCCGCCTCCAAGCCCCCTCCACCCCCCCCCCCCGGCTCGTCGACGGTGGTCCGGTCTACACAGTTAAGGCACTTCTTGCAGTCCGCAAGAGAGGTCGCGGTCGCCAGTTTCTGGTCGACTGGGAAGGCTATGGTCCTGAGGAGAGGTGCTGGATTCCTGCCAGCTTCATTTTGGACAAGACTTTGATCAAGGACTTTGACAAGACTCATCCTGACCAGCCTGGACCGTCAGGAGTCGGTCCTAAAGGGGGGGGTACTGTAATGTCCCGTCAGATCTGTTAGTCTTGTGTCATGTTCTGTGTTTAGATTCTCATTTCAGGTCCCTTGACTTCCTGCCATTGTAATTGTCAGCCCCGCCTTGATTGTTTCCACCTGTGTGCCCTTACCTCATGTATATATAGTCCACGCCTCCCTTTGTCCTGTGCCAGTTCGTATTGTGATTCATGTGCTCTGATTCATGTGCTCTCGGTCGTAGTATAGCTAGTAAGTAATTTTTGTAACTAATGTTTTTTTTAGCTGAGTAAGTTTAGAGTTTTTGGTTCGAATCGCAGTGTTCTTTAATGTGAAAATTAAAGAACACCTTTATTTTCTCCAAATTGACTCTTGTGTGTGAGTCGTGCGTTTGAGTCCAGTTCCTGTGTGCCCCAGAGCATAACACTTTGGTGGTCGTGTGGCAGTGGTCGATGGTTTAGTTTAGTTTAGTTTAGTTTAGTTTAGAGATACAGCGCAGAAGCAGGCCCTTCGGCCTATCCAGTCCGCACCGACCAGCGGCCGCTCTACACTAGCACTTATCCTACATTTTTAACTGAAGTCAATTAACCTACAACCCTGTACGTAGTTGAAGTGCGGGAGGAAACTGGAGTACCCGAAGAAAACCCAAGCGGTCATGGGGAGAGCGTACAATCTCCGTGCAGACGGTACCCCTGCCTGCGCTTCTAGATAGACAGTTCACGCCGATATGATTTGACAGCACACTCTTGGATTGCTTAAAATTCGCGGCTGTGATGCACAGGCCTTGGTGTACTTTGTTTCACAGCGAGTGCGAGAGCTTAAGTGTGTGCGCGTCTGTGCAAGCGTGCGTAGATGTGTTAGATTGTGTCAGTATGTGCGTCTGTGTGTCAGAGAAACATTTGTGAGTGGCAATGTGTCATTGTGTGTGTGTGTGTGTGTGTGTGTGTGAGAGAGAGAGAGAGAGAGAGAGAGAGAGAGTCTCTATGTGTCTGAGTACTTAAAATAATGTGAATAAGTGGAAATGTGGGAGTATGTGAGAGTGCGTGAACGTGTGTGTGCGTGTGAGGTGTGAAACTGCACGAGAGTGCGTGCTTGATATCATATGAGACTGTGTGCATGTCAGTGTTTGTAAAGAAGTGTCTACGATTTTGTGGCTGTACGTGGTTTTGTGAGTGACAGTGTGTTGGTGTGAGACTGTGTGTTTGTATGTGTGAATGTGCGTTACAGTGAGTGTTTGTGTGTGTGAGTGTGAATATGTGAGCACGCGAGTGCATGTGGTTATGTGTGTGAGTGTGTGTCTGCGTGATCGCGTTTGTTTTTGTGAATGGCCGTGTGGGAGTGTGTGATTAGATGTGTACCTGAGCGTGTGGACGTGAGAGAGACTATGTGCGTTTGTGTTCCTCAGGGCCAACGCATGATTGTGAGCGACGGATTTGGACCACGTCAATGTGTACGCGTGTTAGCATGTGATGCATGGGAGTGTGTGAGTAAGAATGAGCGTGTACGAGTAAGAATGCGAATGTATCATTGTGCGGCAGTGAGAGTCTAGTGGTCAGGATCAAAGATACTAGAGGAGCAAGATAGACCACTCGACCCTAAAAACCGTAGTAGGTCACGGCGCCATTTTAGTAGGCAGAAACTTGCAGAAACATTTAAAAAGAAAAATAACAACAATCTGTGAATTGATGGATGAGATATATTCTGCATTTTTATGGTGTCATCACACATACTGTTCCCCCAAAACACTGATTACAATGCGAGAGGCAGAGCGAACGGCGGTGTTTGCTTACTAAAATGGCGGACCTTTGCATACTACACTTTCCTTACTAAAATGGCGCATCTTTGTGTTTTTTTTAGATTTAGATTTTTAGATTTAGAGATACAGCGCGGAAACAGGCCCTTCGGCCCACCGGATCCGCGTCGCCCAGCGATCCCCGCACACTAACACTACCCTACACACACTGGGGACAATTTTTACATTTACCCCGGTCAATTAACCTACATACCTGTACGTCTTTGGAGTGTGGGAGGAAACCGAAGATCTCGGAGAAAACCCACGCAGGTCACGGGGAGAACGTACAAACTTCGTACAGACGGTGTCCGTAGTCAGGATCGAACCTGAGTCTCCGGCGCTGCATTCGCTGTAAGGCAGCAACTCTACCACTGCGCCACCGTGTCGCCATTGTTGTGTTGTGGCGGTTGGCCGCTCTATTCCTCTCCGCTGTTTACCCGCCCTCCGCCTTATCTCCTCCCTTTGAGGCAGGCAGGTCGGGCACAGTCTGACAATGTTAAACTTGGAGCCACGCACCGACAACACTCTTGCGTTTTAGCTCAAAGTGGAGCCAATTTCACCCCGGTAACATGTGTTCTCTTCTCTTTCTGCAGCGAATTTAGTGGCGATTATAATCTTGAGCCGTGGCAAGTGCGGCCTCTCCACCTGCACCACTCGCTACCTGGTGGCCATGGCAGCGGCCGATCTATTGGTCGTTATTATCGAGGTCATTATGCTTCAGATCCGATCTAATTACTTCCCATGGAGTTTCCTGACCATCAACCCTGTGTGTAGAGTTGTCATCGTACTGGCGATTGCAGCTGCAGACTGTTCTGTCTGGTTCACCGTCACTTTCACCTTTGATCGTTTTGTCGCCATTTGTTGCCAGAAGCTGAAAACAAAATATTGCGCCGGGAAAACTGCGGCGGTGGTTCTCGAAATCACCGGCGTTCTGCTCTGTCTGAAAAATGTTCCCCACTATTTCACATACGAATCCCTTGAAACCATCGACAATGTCCACTGGTTCTGTGTACCGATTGACAGTTATTACACTGAGCCCGGGTGGATGGCGTTTGACTGGTTCGACAAGGTTGTAACTCCGCTCCTCCCTTTCGCTGTGATCCTGCTGCTCAACGCTCTGACAGTCCGGCACATTTTAGTGGCCAGTCGGGTCCGTCAGGGGCTGAGGGGTCAGAGCAAGGGGGAGAAGCGCAGTGACCCGGAGATGGAGAGCAGGAGGAGGTCTGTGGTTTTACTCTTCGCCATCTCCGGCAGCTTCATCCTCCTGTGGCTGACGAATGTTGTATACTTCCTATTTTATCAGATCACAGGGACTGGGATTGATCGGAATGATTCTGAATGGATCATTAGTAAGTTTGGAGTTTTGCTGAGGAATCTCAGCTGCTGCACCAACACATTTATTTACGCGGTGACCCAGTCCAGGTTCAGGGAGCAGGTGAAGAACGCGGTGAAATATCCAGTCACCGCAGTGCTTCGGGTCATTAATAAACCCGCGCCCTGAGCGCAGCCCTGAGGCGACCACAGTCTCTGCTGCCTGGGTTCCGGCTCCTGCCATTCACCGGATCACCCTGATGTTAGTGCCGGGTAGATCATCCCATCGCCACCCCCCTCCGAGACCTTAACCCCGTCGCGGCGAGGTCTGTCACTTTTCCGCTGTGGAGACCGGTCTTGTGTAAACTCCGCCCTGCGACAATGTTTACATTTACCCAGTCAATTAACCTACAAACCTGCACATCTTTGGGGTGTGGGAGTAAACCGAAGATCTCGGAGAAAACCCACGCAGGTCACAGGGGAGAACGTACAAACTCCATACAGGCAGCAACTCTACCACTGCGCCACCTGAGAAACGGACGGAGGAGCGGGGAGAGATGAGTCAAGAGGCAAGAGTCCCATATATCCCAGATAGAACAATGACATTCTTACATCATGCATCACAACAGAATGTGTCAACATAGTACATTGTAAAGAATATCATAAACAAGAGAGAAAAAAAAGTTCAGTGTATATAGAAACACATACTCGCAAGTACACACACACTCACACACACGCACACACGCACACACGCACGCACACGCACACACACACACACACACACACACACAAACACACACACACGTGCACGCACACACACACACACACACACACACACACACACATATATATATATATATTGCCAAAATTGGGCCCTGGCAGTAAATCTAAAGAAAACCAACGATGATTTTTCAAACAAGACCCAGATGTCAGGAAGACAAATACCAATTTACTCTCAATGGTATCATTATCGAACACACTATGAGCTACACTTAACTTGGTCTAACTGTTACAGCATCAGGGAGCTTTAGCATGACAGTGAATGCACTATAAGAGAAAGCTCGAAGAGCTCTGTATGCAATAAAAAGAAGATTCCACAACATCCAAATTCCAATTGAAATCTGGCTTAAGATATTTGACAGTATAATTCAGCCCATTGCGCTTTATGGTAGCGAAGTATGGGGTCCACTCAGTCACCGTAGCTATACTAAATGGGAAAAACACACAACAGAGGCCCGACATGCGGAATTTGTCGGAACATCCTCCGCACCGAACTGTTAGAGATATAAAGCAGAGACAGACCCTCACCAAGTACAGGTTAAGTGAACATCATTTGGCAGTTGCAAAAGGAAGACAGAAGAGATCTTGGCAACCAAGAGAAAATAGAATATGTGGTCACTGTCTGACAGATGAGGTTGAAACAGAGGTGCACTTCCTCTCAAAATGTAAAAAATCGACAAAATAAGGAAAATATACTTTGAATAACTCAGTCTGGCAAACCCAGATTTTAAAGAACTAGATGATATATCAAAAACTAAGAATAATCCTTGGCGAAGGAAATACGGCCCATCTTGGTGCATAATATGTAACAGCATGCCACAACCTGAGAGACAGTGAATGACCAACATGTACACATACACTCATACACAAATTGACACTAAGGAAATTAATACCGACTTACTACCTTGCTGTACTATTTACAACTGCAAGAACCAGTAGCAATCGATAAAAGGCTATAAATGTATTGCGTGAATATATATATATATATATGTACAGGGGCATATCGACCCATGCATTGTATACTTGTTTTTATATTCATGCATTTTAAATATGTACGTTATGTTCTATATTTTGGCAATATAATGATGTATGCCAATAAAGTTTTTAAATGGAATTAAATTGAAATTGAATTATATATATATATATATATATATATATGCCCCCCCCCCCCCCCCCCCACACACACACACACCCATATATAAAATATCCACAAAATGCTGGAGAAATTCAGCAGGTCAGGCACCATCTCAGGAGAGAAGGAATGGATGACGTTTCGGGTCGAGGCCCTTCTTCAGACTGATGTCAGGGGGGCGGGACAACGGAAGGATATAGGTGGAGACAGGAAGATAGAGGGAGAACTGGGAAGGGGGAGGGGAAGAGAGGGACAGATGAACTATCTAAAGTTAGAGAAGTCAATGTTCATACCGTTGGGCAGTAAGCTGCCCAAGCGAAATATGAGGTGCTGTTCCTCCAATTTCGGGTGAGCCTCACTATGGCACTGGAGGAGGCCCATGACAGAAAGGTCAGACTGGGAATGCGAGGGGGAGTTAAGGTCAGACTGCGAGTGGATCAGGTTTGTTAAGGCGGGCTGAGCGAAGGTGTTGAGCGAAACGATCGCCGAGCCTCCGTTTGGTTTCGCCGATGTAAATAAGTTGACATCTAGAGCAGTGGATACAATAAATGAGGTTGGAGGAGGTGCAGGTGAACCTCTGTCTCATCTGGAAAGACTGTTTGGGTCCTTGGATGGAGTTGAGGGGGGAAGTAAAGAGACAGGTGTTGCATCTCGTGCGCTTGCAGGGGAAAGTGCCTAGGGATGGGGTGATTTGGGTAAGAAGGGACGAGTGGACCAGGGAGTTACGGAGGGAACGGTCTCTGCGGAACGCAGAAAAGGGAGGGAATTGGAAGATATGGCCAGTAGTGGGGTCCCATTGTAGGTGACGGAAATGTTGGAGGATGATTTGTTGGATACGCTGGCTGGTGGGGTGGAAGGTGAGAACGAGGGGGATTCTGTCCTTGTTGCGAGTGGGGGGAGGGGGAGCAAGAGCGGAGCTGCGGGATATAGTGGAGGTCCTAGTGAGAGCCTCATCTATAATGGAAGAGGGGAAGCCCCGTTTCCTGAAGAATTAGGACATCTCTGACGCCCAAGTGTGAAACACCTCATCCCGCGCGTAGACGGAGGAATTGGGAGTGTGTGTGTGTGTGTGTGTGTGTGTGTGTGTAGGAAAGAACTGCAGATGCTGGTTTACATCAGAGACAGACACAAAATGCTGGAGTAACTCAGCAGGTCAGGCAGCATCTCTGGCGAGAAGGAATGGGTGATGTTTTGGGTCGAGACCCTCTTCCTATATATCTATCTATATACTACTAAAACTCAGATCTTGTAGCTTTGTATATATATTCCACTGATGTCGGCTGAATACGGCAATTCCGGCATAACGGTGAACCATAGCGCCACGATTTTTGAACTGCCTTAATCAGCATGCGGTTCGCTGCTGGAAAATGATATTTTCATTTAATTCGGACGCATATTTTTTAAGTTACAGAGGTTTAAAAGTGCTGCCCCCCCCTCATTTATCGAAGTTTTGACAGAAGGGGGCGCTGCGGTGCGGCAGTGCTCAGTACGCATGCGCGGAATCTCCTCACTCTGTACTCAACACGCATGCGCGGCATCTCCTCACTCGCACCAAAACAATGGACGCCGTTAGCGGCGCCAGCCCGCGATCACCGGCTCACCTCTCCTCTCTCCCCTTGCTTCTCTCCTCTCTCCCACACCCGGGAGAACATCTCCCCGCTACCCCCCCGGGCCTTTGAATGATGAGATCTCCCGAAGCCCCCCCCCCCACCGGAATTTTCACAGATCCGACGGGCCTTTAACTGATGCTAAGAGTGTGTCTGGGGGAGAGAAAATGGGGGGGGGGCTGAGAATGGGGAATGGGACAACAGGGGTAGTGCGGAGGGGAATTGGTGGTGGGGGAAAGAGGGGTACTGGGAAAAGGGGAGGCCCATATCCCTCCCCTCTCCCCCATCCCTCCCTCCCCCCTCTCTCCCCCCCCCTCCCTCCCTCCTTACCACCCCATCTCTCATCACCCTCCCCCCCTCCCTCCACCCTCCATCCTCAACACATCCCTCCCTCCACCACTCCCTCCCCCTCGATCACTCCACACCTCCCTCCCCCAAACCTCCCTCCCCCAAACCTCCCTCTCCCTCCCTCCCCCCTTCACTCCCTCACCCCCTCCCGGATACAATGGAAACCATAAGAGGACGGGCCAAAGGGAAGAGTGTGGGGAGAGTAAGAGTGGGGATGGGGGACGAGAGAATGGGGGAGTGGGGAATGGGCCCAACGGGCCCACTTTGTCTAGTATACTACTAAAACTCAGATCTTGTGCTATATATATATATATGCGCGTAACAGCGGTTTCTCTGATTTCGTCAAAACGGTGAACCGTAGCGCCACGATTTTTGCACCGCCTTAATCACCACGCGGTTATCTGCTGCAAAATTGTTTTTTATTTAATTCGGTCGCATGTTTTTTAAGTTACAGAGGTTTTAAAGCGCTCCCCCCCCCCCTAAATTATAGGGGGCGCTGCGGTGCAGATTTAGTTTTCAGCTTGTGGCTTGTGACGGCTACATTTGTTTCGAAAAGTTTCCAGAAAAGGATTTAGTTTTCAGCTTGTGACGGCTACATTGTTTCGAAAAGCTTCCAGAAAAGCACTGATTGTTTTGTTATTGCAAGTCAAGTCAAGTCAAGTCAAGTCAATTATATTTGTATAGCACATTTAAAAACAACCCATGTTGACCAAAGTGCTGCACATCTGATTAGGAAAAAAAAAAAAAAGAAGGTTATAGTGGTCACTTGACATACACAGATCAGGAGGACGGGCCCAACGGGCACACTTGGAGAGTAAGAGTGGGGCTGGGGGAGGAGAGAATGGGGGGTGTGGGGACGGGCCCAACGGGCCCGCTTTGAACGGGCACACTTGTTCTAGTATATATATATATACACACTCGTACACACAAACGCACACGCACGTATATACAAAAAACAAACAATAGTAGTGTAATAATAATAACACCAATAACAACAATAATAATAATAACAATAATAAAAACAACAACAACAATAATAATAATAATAATAATAATAATAATAATAATAATAATAATAATAATAATAATAATAATAATAATAATAATAATAATAATAATAATAATAATAATAATAATAATAATAATAATAATAATAATAATAATAATAATAATAATAATAATAATAATAATAATAATAATAATAATAATAATAATAATAATAATAATAATAATAATAATAATAGTCCATTGTAGTTCAGAGCTTATTTGAGGTTGTGGTGTTTAATAGCCTGATGGCTGCAGGGAAGAAGCTGTTCCTGAACCTGGACGTTACAGTTTTCAGGCTCCTGTACCTTCTTCCCGGTGGCAGGTGTGAAACGAGTGTGTGGCCAGGGTGGTGTGGGTGTCTGATGATGCCGGCTGCCTTTTTGAGACAGCGACTCCTGTAGATCCCTCCGATGGTGGGGAGGTCAGAGCCGGTGATGGACTGGGCAGTGTTCACCACTGTTTGCAGTCTTCTTCTCTCCTGGACGTTCAAGTTGGTGAACCAGGCGATGATGCAACCAATCAATATGCTCTCTACACCTGTAGAAGTTCAAGAGAATCCTCTTTGACATACCGAATCTCTGCAATCTTCTCCGGAAGTAGAGACGTTGATGTGCTTTATTTATAATTGCATCAGTGTGCTGGGTCCAAGAAAGATCTTCGGAATTTGAAGATTTTTTGACTGTCTTCACCATCTCCCGTTTATATTCCTCCCCTTTCCTCTCCCCTCCCTATTCCTCTCATCCACTCGCTACCTCCCCTTTCATTCCCCTCTCCTCTCCATCTCTCCTCTCATTGTCTCCTCCTATCGCCACCCCTCTCTCCCCTCCCTTGCCCTCACATCCTCCTCTACACCCTCCACTATGCCCCTCTTACCTTCCTCCATCCCTACTCCTCCCGTCCCTCGTTCCTCTCTTCCGCAATCCCCACCCCCCTCCCCTATCCATCCCACCCTCTCCCGTTACACTCTGTAACCCTCCCCCCCTTTTCACCCACTCCCTCACACTCCCCGTTCCCTCACCCCTTTGCTCCCCAGCCTACCCTACCTCCTCAGTCCCTTCCTCCCCTCCCAATCTCCTCCCCTCTGCCGCAACCCAATCACATCCCCAAACAATCCACTCCCCCTGCTCCCCCCCATTCCCGCCCCCCTCCACAGATCCCCTTCGCCTCCCTGTCTCCCGCTCCCCTACCCCTGCTGCCCTCCCTCCAGCTCCACTCCCTCATTTCCCCACCCTTAACCTTGCTCGCCTCCCCTGATCCCTTCCCACACGCCCCCTTCCGCTCTGCCCCGCCCCGCTCCCCTCCCATCTGACCCCCCTCCCACTTGCTCCCCTCCCCACGGTGCCCTGCCCCAGACCTTTCCCGACGCTCCCTCACCCTACACTGCCCCTTTCCACTCTTACCCTACCCCTCACCTACCGATCGCTCTCGTTCCCCGCTCCCCTCATCCTCTCCGTCCGCTAATCTACCCCTCCCATCGCCCCTCCTCCCGTCCCTCTCCTCGCCACCACTCTCTATCCCCACCCCTACCCCTCTCCCCGTCTCTCCCTTCTCCCCTCGCCTTTCTCTCCCCTCCTCCTCGATTCACCACTCTCTCCTCCCTTCCCCCACCCTCCCCTCCCCTCCCCTCCTCTCCTCCATCTGCACGCCTCCCTCTTTTCTCTCCCCCTCTCTTCCACTCCCACACCCCCTCTCGTTTTCCTCCCCTCGCCTTTTCCTGCCCCTCGCATCAACTATCTCTCCTCCCCTCCCTCCTCTCCTCCATCTCTATCCCCTCGCTCTTTCCCCTCTTACCCATCTCCTCCCCTCCCCAGCTCCTCCCCTCTCCCACTCTTCAACGCTCTTCTCTCTCCTCGTCCCCCTCCCGTCACCTTCTCACTCCCCACCCCTCTGCACCGCTCCCCTTCTCCTCCTGTCTCCTCATCAGCCCCTCTCCCATCCCCTCCCCTCCCCTTGTCTTCCCATGCCCCATCCAGATCCCTCCTCTTTCAAGTCCTCCCTCCCCTACCCCCTTCTCCCGCTTTCCCCTCTCACCGTCACCCAACATGCCCCCCTTTCCGCCTTCGCCACCGCCTCTCCCTGTCTCGCCAATCTCTTCCACGAAACCTCCAGTTCACCTCGCCGTTCCTGCTCACCCCTCCCAACCCCAACGACCTTCCCGTTCACCACCTGCCCCCTCTGCTCTCCTCCTCTCGTCTCCTCTCAATCCACCTCTCCCCAGGTGGGTGATCTCGATTAGACCTGACCTACATCTACCTTTGCCAAAGTGTCACAAGTGGAGAATCTGCAGGCAGCTATTTATTGTCAAGCCGGGAGAGGAGCGGCCATGCCGCGGCGCGGGGGCGGTGTTGGGGTCGTGGGGATGGTGAGAGGAGGGGTGCGCACTACCTAACTTTGGAAATAAACAGGTCAAGCGGAGGCTGCTGGAGAATGGGCGCCGGTGGGTGAAAATCATCCTGGGGACCGTTATACCAGACAGACCGCGTCCAAGAGGAGAACCGGAATCACGGAGGGAGGTGGGACGATTGGTCGCAGTGCGAAACTCACCTCAGACCGGTCCCCACTGCGGAGGGACGATTGGGGAAATGTGACAGGTCTCACAGTGACGGGCTGGACGTCCCAGGGCGGGACCATTGATGGGATCATCCACCGGGGACTGAAGGATGAAATACCCGGCGGTGAACGTCAGGAGCCTGAGCCCGGAGCGGAGAGCTTGCGGCTGCCTCTGGGATGCGCTCAGAGCGCGGGTTTATTGATGAGCCGAATAGCCGAGATGCCCAGATATTTTACGGCGCTCTTCACCTGCTCCCTGAACTTGGACTGGGTCGCCGCGTAAATAAATGTGTTGGTGCAGCAGCTGAGATTCCTCAACAAATACCCGACGTCGTGAAATATCCACTGAGAATCATTCCGAACTGTTCCAATCCCTGTGATCTGATAATAGACGAAGTTCACAACAAACGCCAGCCACAGGAGGATGAAGCTGCCGGAGATGGTGAAGAGTAAAACCATAGACCTCCTCCTGCTCTCCATCTCCGGGTCACTGCGCTTCTCCCCCTTGCTCTCACCCCTCAGCCCCTGACGGACGCGACTGGCCACTAAAATGTGCCGGACAGTCAGAGCGTTGAGCAGCAGGATCACAGCGAAAGGGAGGAGCGGTGTTACAACCATGATGAGCCAGTCAAACGCCACCCACCCGGGGTTAGTGAAATAACTGTCCTTCCTGGTGCAGCCCCAGGGGTCATTATTGATAAATAGTCGGGGTTTCCGTGTGAAGTAGCGCGGGACGTTAATCAGACAGAGCAGAACGCCGGCTGTTGCGAGAACCGCAGCCGCAGTTTTCCCGATGCAATATTTTGTTTTCAGCTTCTGGCAACAAATGGCGACAAAACGATCGAAGGTGAAAGTGACGGTGAACCAGACAGAACAGCTTGTAGCCGCATACGTCAGTATTTCGACGACACTGCACACGGGGTAGATGGACAGGAAACTCCAATAAAAGTAATGATATTTGATCTGGATCAAGATGACCTCGGTGATAACGACCACTAGATCCGCCGCTGCCATGGCCACCAGGTAGCGAGTGGTGCAGGTGGAGAGGCCGCACTTTCCCCGGGACAGGATCACAATCGCCACGCAATTCACTGCAGAGAAAGAAGGGAACGGACACTGGGCATTACTAACACTTCTCCGGGACAGAACACCGGCTCGACTTCCACTTAGAGTCGGTGCGCGGCTGCAAGTTTAACAGTGTCAGACCCGGCTCCGACTGTGCCCGACCTGCCTGCTTCAGGGGAGAGGAGATAAAGTGATGAGCGGGGTAAAGGGCGGGGAGGAGACGAGCAGTCGCCCGCTACAATACGCGGAGTGGTCCTTTCTATCGACAACCCTGCTCGCAGTCTCTGCTCGGGCCGAGTTCACTGACGTAACCGGGACCAGACGAGTTTAACCAGGGCTCTGGGAACTCGGCATCTGATGGGGACGAGGAGGGTTCCAGAGGGAAGGCGGGGACAACTGAGAATCCAACAGGCGGTGGAATCCCAGTGACAGACTCCATAGTGAGACGTGCACACGGGACCGGATGTTCTCTATGATCAATAACTCAGACTTAATAACACTATCACTGATCTCACCAATTCCGGCGCTCTGCGCTCTAATGCCTCCAACCTTATCGTTCCCCAGCCCCAGCACCTTCTCCCTAAAATCCAACGCACAATAACTCAGACTAGTGTACTTCACAATGTAAACCCCTCCCAGTCACACCGTCCCAGAGCTGCCCGTCCCGAACAATGGGCCAATTCTGGTAAGGTCCCACTGAAAGCAAGAACAAGATATTAGTGGGTCCTGGCAGTGAGGCAAAAAGACGATTGGTTTCGGCTGCCTGGAAATAAGAAAAAAATGCAGCGTTAATTCAAAAATATATAACTTAGAGAATTAACATCACTAGTGTCTTCTTGTACAACGATCATCAATTGAGAGGCTTGCAACATGATCCGAATCAGGTCAACACCGGTTAACACACGGAGGTATAAAACTAAAATAATTCTGCTCACGTACCGGGTAATCCAACGACAGCAATGATCACGTTCAAGATTTTCGCCACACTCTGATATTCCCGAAGCTTTTCCCACATTTTTTTCTGCCCAAAGATGTGTCGCAGTGTGTTGCCGGCAATCTCTCGGTACGAAACGCTGGGGCAGAACATTCCCGGCGTTTTTATACTATTTACCGTCTCCACTGGGACAGTGACGTTTCAACAGAGTTAAAAATAGAGATGTTGGAATTATTCACCAACGGATTAGAGCAGCCGAGTGAAACCCAGGTTGTGATTTATTTTGGGGGAATTGTTTGAGAAATTTAAACGACAGGGAATTGTGGCGAGACTGAGGGATGGAAATTGGGAGCAACTTTGTTCCAGCAAAGGGGATATTGTTTCAAACTCCATCAGATCCATCTGTCCACTTGGTTTTCTGATTTCCTTAAATCCCCTTCACTCAGAAAGGCAATTCCAAATTCCAGGGACCTTTTCGAGGCTTCTGTTGCTGGACTGATCAACCTTTGTCCACAGGTTAGTTCAACAGATCACCTCGCATTAAAATAGCTGCTCCACTCTGTTCCGCTGCTCAATATAATCGCGGCTCATCTGACCTTAACCTCAACCCCACAACCCTGGCGACCACGGGAACCGCTGCTTTCATCACCTCTGAGGAGGAACGTCCCAAAGACGCACAACACTTAGAGACAGAGAACGTCCCAAACTTACACACAACAGGATGTCACGGCGCAACTCCCCCTCCATTTCTCCCTCCCTACCTTATTAGTCCCACTCTCCGTTGTATTCCTCTCTCCTCATCTCTCTTCCCTTTCCCTACGCTCTCTCTTGCTCTCACTGTACCTCCCTCTCTGACCCCTCCCTCTCTCCGCGTCTACCGCTGTGGCCTCACATTGTGAAACTATTCATCGCCCTGACCTCCCCTCACTCTTCAAACGCCACTCTCTTATCCACTCTCTCACTCTCCCTCCTTCTCTCTCTCTACCCTTTCCGCCCTTCCTCTGTCTCTCCTGGATTCCGAAGGGGAAACCATGCTTGACTAATCTTCTGGAATTTTTTGAGGTTGTAACCAGGAAAATTGACAGGGGAGAGCCGGTGGATGTGGTGTACCTTGACTTTCAGAAAGCCTTTGACAAGGTCCCACATAGGAGATTAGTGGGCAAAATTAGAGTACATGCTACTGGAGGTAGGGTACTGACATGGATAGAAAATTGGTTGACAGACAGCAAGCAAAGAGTGGGGATAAATGGGTCCCTTTCAGAATGGCAGGCAGTGACTAGTGGGGTACCACAAGGCTCGGTGCTGGGACCGCAGCTATTTACAATATACATTAATGACTTGGATAAAGGAATTAAAAGTACCATTAGCAAATTTGCAGATGATACAAAGCTGGGTGGTAGTGTGAACTGTGAGGAAGATGCTATGAGGTTGCAGGGTGACTTGGACAGGTTGTGTGAGTGGGCGGATGCATGGCAGATGCAGATTAATGTGGATAAGTGTGAGGTTATCCACTTTGGTGTTAAGAATAGGAAGGCAGATTATTATCTGAATGGTGTCAAGTTAGGAAAATGGGACGTACAACGAGATATGGGTGTCATAGTGCATTAGTCACTGAAAGGAAGCATGCAGGTAGAGCAGGCAGTGAAGAAAGCCAATGGAATGTTGGCCTTCATAACAAGAGGAGTTGAGTATAGGAGCAAAGAGGTCCTTCTTCAGTTTGCACAGGGCCCTAGTGAGAAATAGTGGATGCATTAGTGATAATTTTTCAAAACTCTTTAGATTCTGGAGTAATTCCTGAGGACTGGAGGGTAGCTAATGTAACCCCGCTTTTAAAAAAGGGAGGGAGAGAGAAAACGGGGAATTATAGACCAGTTAGCCTAACATCGGTAGTGGGGGAAATGCTAGAGTCAGTTATTAAAGATGTGATAGCATCACATTTAGAAAGTGGTGAAATCATCGGACAAAGTCAGCATGGATTTACCAAAGGCAAATCATGTCTGACGAATCTTATAGAATTTTTCGAGGATGTAACTAGTAGAGTGGATAAGGGAGAACCAGTCGATATGTTATATCTGGACTTTCAGAAGGCCGTCGACAAGGTCCCACATAGGAGATTGGTGTACAAACTTAAAGCACACGGTATTGAGGGTTCAGTTTTGAGGTGGATAGAAAATTGGTTGGCGGACAGGAAGCAAAGAGTAGGAATAAACGGGTCCTTTTCGGAATGGCAGGCAGTGACTAGTGGGGTACCGCAAGGCTCAGTGCTGGGACCCCAGTTATTTGCAGTGTATATTAATGATTTGGACGAGGGAATTGAATGCAACACCTCTAAGTTTGCGGATGACACGAAGCTGGGTGGCAGTGTTAGCTGCGAGGAGGATGCTAGGAGGCTGCAGAGTGACTTGGATAGATTAGGCGAGTGGGCAAATGCATGGCAGATGCAATATAATGTGGATAAATGTGAGGTTATCCACTTTGGCGGCAAGAACAGGAAAGCAGACTATTACCTGAATGGTGACCGATTGGGAGAAGGGGAGATGTAACGTGACCTGGGTGGCATGGTGCACCAGTCATTGAAAGCAAGCATGCAGGTGCAGTAGGCAGTGAAGAAAGCGAATGGTATGTTAGCATTCATAGCAAGAGGATTTGGGTTTAGGAGCAGGGAGATTCTGCTGCAGTTGTACAGGGCCTTGGTGAGACCGCACCTGGAGTATTGTGTGCAGTTTTTGTCTCCTAACCTGAGGAAAGACGTTCTTGCCTTAGAGGGAGTACAGAGAAGGTTCACCAGATTAATCCCTGGGATGGCGGGACTTGCATATGAGGAAAGACTGGATAGACTGGGCTTGTACTCGCTGGAATTTAGAAGACTGAGGGGGATCTTATAGAAACATATAAAATTCTTAAGGGGTTGGAGAGGCTCGATGCGGGAAGATTGTTCCCGATGTTCGGGGAGTCCAGAACCAGGGGTCACAGCTTAAGGATAAGGGGGAAGTCTTTTAGGACCGAGATGATAAAACATTTCTTCACACAGAGAGTGGTGAGTCTGTGGAATTCTCTGCCACAGAAGGTAGTTGAGGCCAGTTCATTGGCTATATTTAAGAGGGTGGCCCTTTTTGCTAAAGGGATCAGGGGGTATGGAGAGAAGGCAGGTACAGGCTACTGAGCTGGATGATCAGCCATGATCATATTGAATGGCGGTGCAGGCTCGAGGGGCCGAATGGCCTACTCCTGCACCTATTTTCTATGTTTCTATGTTTCTATGACCGCACCTGGAGTACTGTGTGCAATTTTGTCTCCAAATTTGAGGAAGGATATTCTTGCTATTGAGGACGTGCAGCGTAGGTTTACTAGGTTAATTCCCGGAAGGGCGGGACTGTCATATGTTGAAAGACTGGAGCGACTTGGCTTGTATACACTGGAATTTAGAAGAATGAGAGGGGATCTTATCGAAACATATAAGATTATTAAAGGATTGGACACGTTAGAGGCAGGAAACACGTTCCCAATGTTGGGAGAGTCCAGAACCAGGGTCCACAGTTTAAGAATAAGGGGTAGGTCATTTAGAACGGAGATGAGGAAATACTTTTTCAGTCAGAGAGTTGTGAATCTGTGGAATTCTCTGCCTCAGAAGGCAGTGGCGACCAATTCTCTGAATGCTTTCAAGATAGAGCTAGATAGAGCTCTTAAGGATAGCGGAGTCAGGGGGTATGGGGAGAAGGCAGGAACGGGGTACTAATTGAGAATGATCAGCCATGATCACATTGAATGGCGGTGCTGGCTCGAAAGGCCGAATGGCCTCCTCCTGCACCTATTGTCTATTGTCCTTTCTCTCTGTGTTCCCGATCTCTCCCTCTTTAGCAACTCTCACCCCGCCATACCACCTCCGCTGTCCAGTCTGCCGCATGTCCTTTTCCCATTTCCTATCTCTCTCACTCCTTATCTCTCTACAGCTCCCTCTTTCCACTCCCTATTTCTCTCCCATGTTATGCCCAACGCCCACTTCTTATTTCTCTTAGTCTCTATCCCGTTTACGTCTGTTCCGCCCTCCCTCTCCTTCTCACCTCTTTCTCTCACTCCTTTCCTTCACAACCCCCTGAGCCTCTGTCTCTATCCCCATCTTTCTCCCTGAGGTCCGGTCTGTCCCAATCCATTTCTCTCCACAAAACTTTACTTCTCCTTGTCCACCCTCCTCTCGACCATTTCCTTTCTCCCATCTCCTCTCGTTTTGTCTTCATTCATCATCCTTCTGTCCCTGTCTCCGCTCTCCCTATCACTCTCGCTCTCCTCACGCTCGCTACATAACTTGACACCATTCAGAACGGAGATGAGGAAATACTTTTTCAGTCAGAGAGTTGTAAATCTGTGGAATTCTCTGTGGAAACGTCGATGGTTTAGTTTAATTCAGTTTGGAGACACAGCGCAGAAGCAGACCCTTCGGCCTATGAGTCCGCACCGACCTGCGACCGCTCTACGCGAGCACTTATCCTACAGGGCGATGTGCGACCATGATTCCGTGTGTGACTGTGTAAGAGTGTAAACGTTTGTGAGTGAGTGTGTGTGAGTGTGCGAGTGCATAAACATGTGTGAATGAGTGTGGGTCTCTGAGTGCGTGCGTGTGTACTTGTGAGTATGAAAGTTTGAAAGCGTGAGAGTGATTATGTCCGTGAGTGATTGTGCGTATGTGTGTTTGTGAGTGACTTTGTGCGGCACCGTAAATCTGTGTTTGTGTTGTGAGTGCGAATGTCTCCTTGTGTGTGATTGTGTGAGGAAATGCAAATGTCCGTGTAAACTTGTGTGTCAATCGATATGCATGTTTGTGAGTGACAATGAGTGAGTGATTGGTGGAGAGAAAGGACGTGTGAGTCTGTATATGTGTGAGACGGTATGTGATTACATGTGAGTGTGTGAGCGTCAGTTTGAATTTGTGGAAATGTGCGTGTGGGTCTTAGTATATGCGGATGTATCATCTGCAAGTGAGTTGTTTGTTAGTGACAGTGTGAGGGAGAATGTGTATTTGTAAGGTTGTGTGCATGAAATAATTTGAAGCAATGTGAGTGTATGATTTTGAGTGTGTGTGTGTGTGTATGTGTGTGTGAAAATGCGTGAAGGTTTGTGTGTGTGTTTACGAGAGGGTGTGTTTGAGTGTGTTTTTCAGAGCCAGTGTGTACGAGTATGTGAGTATTTGAACGTGTAATTATGTGAGCGTGTGAGTGCATGAGAGTGAGAGTGTGTAAGTGTGTGTGTGTGGTTATGTTGAGAGTATGTGAGCGTGTGTCATTTTGCGTGAGATTGCATATATATCGGTGTGCATTTGTGCATGAGTGTAGGCGTGTGTGTAAGTGTTTTAGTGCGTGTGCGTGTGTTGTATGATTGTCATTGACAATGTGCGGTGTGTTGGTAAGGAAGATTATGTGAGTGTATGAGTTAGTGCGTGGGATATGTCGTGCGTGGGTTTGTGTAAGTCTGCGCAAATGTGTGAGTTTCCCACTATGTGCACCCGAGAGAGCGTGTGAGTGTGAGTGGGATAATGTGCAGGAGATTAAGTGTGCATAGGTCTGTCTTTAGGTGTGAGTGTAAGTGTTGAGTGTACGTGTGAGTACGAGGCAGTGCGAATGTAGGATTGTTTGTGGGTGTGTAAATGTGCATGATTGAGTATGTGTATGTGTGTGTATAAGATTGCGTGTTTTGTAGGGTTGTGTGAAAGTGTGAATGTGTGACTTGTTGCGTGAGAGGAAATTGGTGTCTGAGTCGATGTGAATGTGTTTGTGTGTGAACCTCAATAACATCGAGTGTGAGAAGCTGTGTACGTTTGTGAGCGGCAGTGGTGCATCTGAGTTATCGTGTGAGAGTGGCGCTGTGTGAGTACGTGTGAGTACGTGTGAGGGCGAGTCGCTGTATGAGACAGTGCGTGCGTGTGAGAGTGGCGCTGTGTGCGTGCGTGTGAATGGCGCTGTGTGCGTGCGTGTGAGAGTGGCGCTGTGTGCGTGCGTGTGAGGGCGAGTCGCTGTGTGCGGGTGAGAGTGGCGCTGTGTGCGTGCGTGTGAGGGCGAGTCGCTGTGTGCGGGTGAGAGTGGCGCTGTGCGTGCGTGTGAGTGGCGAGTCGCTGTGTGAGTGTGAGAGTGGCGCTGTGTGCGTGCGTGTGAATCAGTGAGTGTGTGACGACGTGAATAGATGTTTGCGGATGCCAGTGTGGGAGAGTGGTTGGTTTGGTGTGTGTTTGGGATAGAGCTGGAGGGTGAGTTACTGAGCACATATAAGTGAGTGTTCACGCGTGTTTTAACATTGTGTGAGTGCGTGGCAGTATTTGCAAGTGACACAGTGTGCGAGTGGGTGCGTTGTTGGTGGTGGTACGTAGGCACGCGTATGTGTGTATTTGCGTGGGCCAGTGTGCGAGAGAGTGCGGATCACTGTAAGGAAGTGCGAGCGTCCAGAAGGTGAATTTGTGATGGTGTATGGGCACATGAACGGGTGACAGTGTGTGATTGTGTCAGTGTGCGTGGGTGCATCAGCATGTGTGCGTGAGCTAGCGGGTGAACGGGTGCGAATGCACAAGTGTAAGTGCGAGCACGTGCCGTCTGCTCTCGTGTTCCTGCGTCGTGAGGCTCACCGGACGTCGTTGCGGCGGCCATATATATGAGGGCCCTCTCCGGGTGCTGCAGACTCGGCTTACCACCTTCGTGTTGGACATAGGGGGCCGGCGCAAGACTGTATCGGTGGCTCGCCTTAATCCGGCCCATTTGGACATTAGTCAGCCGGTGCAGGTGACCCAGCCTGGTCGTCGGTGGCGTCCGCGGTCCCGGCCGCTTCCACCTGTGCCTATGCCGGTCGTGTGTGTACGAGGCCCGGCCGCCTCGTTCGTTCGCCTGTTCGTTTACGTGCCTCCGGTTCTGGAGGGGGTGGGAGGGGGGGGGGGAGTGCTGTAAAGACAACTGAATGTTAGGCCACTTCCCGAGCGAACCCACGGAACTCCACTGGCAGGGTCTGGTGACTTAGTGGAGTCACGGGTTGGTTTGGGCGGTTGAGAGAGGGAAAATAAAACTCTGGCGTGTGCTGTTCGCGGTTTCTTGTGTATATAAAGATTTACTGACCGGAGCAACTTAGCGTCGCGTCTCATTCTGGGCTGGACCGTTCCGAGACCTGCCACACTAGAAACAAAAAGCTGCAGTAACTCAGAAAGAACTGCAAATGCTGGTTTAAACCGAAGATAGACACTAAAAGCTGGAGTAATTCAGCGGGACAGGCAGGATCTCTGGTGAGAAGGAATAGGCGACGACCCGATCATGAACAAGGGTCTCGACCCGACACGTCACCCATTCCCTCTCTCCGGAGATGCTGCCTGACCCGCTGAATTACTTCAGCTTTTAGTGTATATCTTCGGTTTAAACCAGAATATGCTGTTGCTTCTCGCACAAAACAAGCTCGACGCTAATGCCCGTGAGGGCAGAATGAGTAGAAAGGTCATTGACCTGTTACACAATTCCCACAGACACGACCTGCACACGTCTGGTCTCCTAGGCCAAGGAGTGATCTTCACCAGGAGGGAAGGAGGGAAGGAGGGATGGGAGACTTGCCGAATGAGAAGGAATTTAACAATACGTCCTATTGTATTTAGGAGAATAAAAACAGAAAACATGTAAAATGCTTAACTTAATGGGGAAGATTTCAATTTCAATCTGATGCCTGCCCGGGACTGATTAACGAGAGACACTGCAACATATTTTCAATGCAAGCTTGCTTTGATTTTCTTTCCGTGTTTCGGCTCGGCGGTTTGCTTTCATTTTATAAAGATATTTTAGTTTCGAATGTATAATTCTGCGACGTCGTACGTGTGCATCTTTGGTCTTTACATTTACAATAATTATTTCGCTGTCCACGGAATTTCATTCGCAAGATAATCTTTTATCGGGCATGCCTCGAAGACATCCAAGAGTTGCCGCCTATTCTTCGAGAGAAACGTTATCGCAGTTTCCGTTGCAACACGCGCTCAGCCTTTCATCTTATCTCATGAGCAGCAAATCTGGATTTCATCACGAATCGCTATTACAATCTGTATACTTACAGCAGACAGAAGGCTGCTCTGAGAGACAGAGAATGCAAATCACTTGGAATCCATAAAACAGGCGCGCTTTATTTTTTAATTAATCTAACTATTACATTGAATGGAAATTTCACAGCGTTCTTCAGCTCGTCTCTGAAGTTGCTCTGGGTCAGGACATAGATACACGTGTTGGTGCAGGTGCTGAGAAGCTGCAGCTTGATTGCTGTGTTCTCTATGACATAAACTGCGTCGGACGGGGAGTAAGAGTACTTCTTGGTAATTCGCTTATAAATATAAAAGACAACTTGCGTTGCCCACAACAATATGAAGCTGCCGGTTATACTGAAGAGTAGAACGATAGATTTCCTGCGGTTCGCCATCTCCGGGTCCTTGTTCTTCTCCCCACGAGACCGTCCCCGGAGCCCCCTGCGGATTCTACTCGCCACTAAAATTCGTCTGACAGTCAGGACATTGAGCAGTAAAATCAGAACGAACGGAACACAGGGGGTTAAAACGCGGTGAAACAAATCAAATGCCGCCCATGCCGATGACGTGTAAAAGCTTGGCTTATTCACACAAAGCCAGGGAACGTTATTAATTATATAAGCAGATTCCAAAGTAAAGTACCAGGGAACGCTTTCCAGACTGCCCAGTACAATTACTGACCCAATAACCACAGCCGCCGTTCTCGCGGTGCAATATTTTGTTCTCAGCTGCTCACAACAAATTGTCACAAATCGATCAAAGGTGAAAGCAACTGTCATCCAAACAGAGAACACTGTTGATGCGAAAATCAGGTAGTAGATGAGACGGCAAAGCGGTGTGATGAACAGGAATGAACCTTGGAAATATATCAGAGGAATCCACCTTAAGATGACATCACTGACAACCACCAGGATGTCGGCCGCTGCCATTCCCACCAGGTAACGAGTGATGCATTTGGAGAGACCACACTTTCCTCGGGATAGAATGACAATCGCCACCAGGTTGACTGCAACAAAAAGGAAGTCAAGAACTGCCGAAATGGATATGGGGAGAAGGCAGGAACGGGGTACCGATTGTGGATGATCAACCATGATCACATTGAATGGCGGTGCTGGCTCGAAGTGCCGAATGGCCTCATCCTGCACCTGTTGTCTATTATCTATTGAAACCAGGGACCAGGGAGCGTAAGGATCAGACTGGAACTTAGTAAACATTTCAGATACGTTTCGGAATCGAAAGACACAAACTGAGCCACTGACCTGAGAATGACTTTCAGACAGGGCAACGATTTAAAACATATCTCAAGGAGTGAAGTGGGAAGGGAGGAGAGGGGAATATAGTGAAAAAACGATTGTTACGGAGACCCGAGCGAACGCGTCACTTTTTTGAGCAAGCCTTGGATTCTTATCCAAAGGATATGAACAGGTCGCGGTCCACGAGGACAGGTAGGAGAGGTATGGTCGGCGGTGGACTGGTGATCTGTTCTAAGTTAGTGTAGGAAAATAACTACTAATAAATAGTGTAGGAAAATAATCAGTCTGAAGAAGTGTCTCGACCCGAAACGTCACCCATTCCTTCTCTCCTAGATGCTGCCTGTCCCGCTGAGTTACTCCAGCATTTTGTGATACCTGTTCTGAGTTAGTGATCAAATCAAGTTCCGAATGAAGCAAATTAACAATGTGAGCATCTTATATATGGATAAAGGAATCGGGAGCAGGAAACAATTGGTCATTCTCATTTGTTCCGCTCTTTACTGAGATCATACCTCGTCTGCTTACAACACAATTTCAAACCACTTGACACTCTCCGTAAATTCTATGTATTAGCTGACCGCACAACCGTGGAACTCTGGCTCAAAATAATTTATTATGCCCCCCCCCCCCCCGTCCCCCCATCGTTTCATTCGAGAAGCAGCGTTCCAAAGAAACACAAACCATAAAATGAAAAACACACTCTCTGGCCTTCAATATTTTCGATTACCATATCAATATTATTAAACATTGACTCCCAGTTCCACAACTTCCCGCAATGGTGAGGTTCACTGCACATCCGCCTCTCCAATAGTTTCCATATTTTATTGGTTTCCATCAATTTTCCTCTCACTCTGGGAAACCCCCATGGATACGTTTGCCCTGTCTATCATTTTCTCAAAAAAATTGCCCTGTCGTGACATGTATAACCTGAACTACTTTGAACATATTGGCGCATTTCCCTAAATGAGGAGAGATACGCTGGGTACATATTTCGGCATATAGTCCCACCGATATCCTGAATAATTGAAGGAGACCTCCCTACGTCTGTATTCAACTTACCTCGAAATAAACCTTAGTAGCTGACTTAATCAGTTTGTGTACCTGATCACAAGGCATTAACGAACTGCGCTTTAGGAAGCTCTCAAAGCTCCGATTTTTCTCGGCAACATTTAACATTTATTTAGATGGTAATGTTTATAAGAAACTTCGAGAGCGATGTTGGCGTTGGATCATGTGCACGTCGTACCTGTCAGTGCCGAGTATGACCGAAGGGCCGAATTCCGTCTTGTACAACTCTACAACTTACATCAAAATATGTTTTTGCTGCTGCTTTTTGTCCATTAACCTAGGTCGCTCCAACTTAGAACATTCTTCACTATCCAGACTTTTGTCAACTCACTTAAACTTCCCCTATCTCTTTGTAAAACCCGTACAGAGTTGTTTAAACCTTGTGCCAGTATGAAGGCAAACATGAGACTGAACAAGGCGGTTCGGAAGATGTATTAAGCGACGCGAAGTTTAGTGATACAGAGGATGTCAATGGTGCGATACAAAGGGAGAGGCTGCGTCTAAGCGCCGGGGGGAAACGGCCACACAGTTTCCTGTCGGATGCTGAAATCGTGGCCGAACGAGTACAAACAAGGACAGTGGTGGGTGCTGGATATCTGAAAGTAATGCTATATCAAAGAGCGGACAGTCATACACAGCTTGCTCGCTCTGCACACGCTGTCCGACAGCGTGTATGAGCCTCTTTTTAAGATAGTGCGTAAAATATATATCTTGTTTACTTATCCGTGGTATTTTGGTTTCGGGGAGGTACACATTTGTACACTGGCATTGAAAACTTAAAACACATTCAGTGGCGTAATCTTGGACGCGTCGATACTGGAATGTCTGCTCGCGATGTCCTCCCACGCTAATATGGTCCAGTTAAGAAGGACAGACTGCATAATCTAATTCACCTCAAATACACGTCTCCTTCGAAAACGCACAAACCTGAAGCGAAAAGTTAATTAAGCAAATATCGTTCGCCCGATGTGGAGCCGACTGCCAGGGCGCGACATGCCTTTCGTCCTCTGCTGAACACGCTAGATGATGCATGTTGACTCTGTGACCACGCGTAATTCCCACTGTCACTTAACATTCAACCGCGTGCTGGTCATTAGGCTGTTAAAGATGTCCGTGCTGGCAGAAGGTTTGGCGGTAATCCGCGTGTGTGATGGAGTAGATCACAAGGAAGGAAGTGCAGAAGTAAAATTATTCTTAAGCGCCGCATCAAATCAATGAGCCGAATGACATCAGTCGATCGTGTTTAAAAAACGAGTTATATATATCGTCTGGCGTGGAGGACAGTTGTGCCCACATCTGTCTGCACCCGCATTCTAATTAGTGAATTTGACTCTGCATGCGTAACATTTTGAGAGGCACTGTACTAAGGACCCCATGTCTGCTTGATCACATACATTTATAAATCAATCCGGTCTTTCCGAGCGATCCGGTTCACACTGAATTCAGAATATAATGTACATAAAATGGATAGAATGAGTAATAAAGAATATCTCTGTTCACTCGAATGCATCAATCTTTCGAGTAGACTGAGATTTCTATAAGAATGATCTCATCAACTACGAGTACGACAAAACTGCTGCAAACTTAAAACCTTTAACATGAAGTTTCTATGAGTCTTTCTCAACATCTGGTCGACTATTTAATGATCTCTGCAACATCGCACTTCCCGTGCGTGCGTTCGATTCATCGTCACCAATGATGCGATTTACACATAATTTGTTAAGTGTAAGTGAAATATCTGTGAGTATTTTAAAGTTTTTACACTCTCGTATCTCTCACCTGGTCATGTCACAGTGTTCGTTTTAAAGGCAACGAACGTAAGGAACAACCCCACAATGCCGCTTCCCGTCAGGTCTCAGAGTGCCTACATGTTTTTTGTGTCTCGTCTTAATTGTAGTGATATTTGGGGACATCGATCAGATTGACAACATCGAAGTCTCTGCAGCAACATTTAACAACTAGTAAATTAATACATTAGCGTGCTTTTCGTTGCTCCCGTATCAGTCCAAGATAGATTGTCATAATTTGTGGACGTTTAATCCTAGAAGTATTTCTGGCGACAAGCCGGAAATGTATCAGAATGAAGAAGCCACGAGAACATCCGCGGCAAATCCTGTCCAGGCAAGATTCGTCGAGGTTTTGGTTGAAGACTATGAAACACGGCTGGGAGTGTAGCGGGTAGATATCCAGTATAAAGTGGTGAGTGCGAAGGGGCTTAGCGAGCGATAGGTGGAAACAGGTCAGGAGGCAGAAGAGCAGTTGGTGGCAGGTTGGGGAGTGGAGACAGGAAAGAATGATGGTGAATGATAGTTGAAGCCAATTGAAGAAACAGGAAACGTAATTCAAAACAAAATAATAGTTAAATTCTGCATCTTTAAACTGTGAACGGGCTTCAATCGTGTGTTCCCTGTATTCAAACAATTTTATATGCTATATAACTATATACAACTATATCACTATACATAACTACAGATAATGGCACCGACGAATTCCTTCCTTCTTAAAGGATAATAATAGTACTTCAGTCTGTCTGTCACTAAACCGAATATCCACCATTATGACGCTCGACAAGCTACCCAGCCAGGTTCTGGAATACCAACGGCGAGGGACACAAACTTCAAACATAATAACGGAGTTAATATTGAGTAAAGCCATGTATAGCAGATTTTACCAGTAACGCCTGTTGCCGCGAGGAATACAAAGAAAATTGACGCTGAAGGAGCGATTGATGAATGTCCCATCTGTGCGATCGGCAAAGTCCAATCACCGCTGCCGACAGGGAGACTGAAGATGATTCTCTCAGAGGGCTGGGGTTTATATAGTGCAGAGACGTTTTCTGAAACATGTTTTTATGTTTGCGGCTGCTTGAACAAATATATTACATCAACAGCTTGGAATTTGATGTTCTCCTATAAATTCAAAACAGCCACCTGATGTTCAGCGAGATAACCACTTATGAGGTGTTTGTGCGGTCATCAACCAGAACCGGAACCAGCGGTAAAGAGTCTTCCCTTGCGGATATTACTGTAGATTAAACCATACACCGCTCAACCAAGGCCAAATGCTACTCTTCGTGTATCATTTATTTACAGTTCTGGTGAACATATTCGCTCCTGCAGAATCCTGAATCCATGTGATTGATCTTTTTCAGTACACCATAAATTGAAGATCATAAGGACACCGATTCCGATCTGTTTTTGTATGTTCTCAATTAAAACATAAACCTGAACTCAGCATGGAAATAAATTAGAAGGCACGTGGGAGGTTATTGTTGTTGTTCACTCACGTGCGATTGCACTGCAGGGAGGATAAGTACATATCCCGAGTATCCCGCGGAAGGCGATGGTCAACCAGCTTTACCAAAGGCGGAGGTGGCACACAACTTGTGAAGCTCCAGAATGTAAGCTGATTGACAACGAAACGCCGCCCATGATGCAACATGTTGGTATTTACACAGGCATATCATATCATATATCATATCATATATATACAGCCGGAAACAGGCCTTTTCGGCCCACCAAGTCCGTGCCGCCCAGCGATCCCCGTACATTAACACTATCCTACACCCACTAGGGACAATTTTTACATTTACCCAGCCAATTAACCTACATACCTGTACGTCTTTGGAGTGTGGGAGGAAACCGAAGATCTCGGAGAAAACCCACGCAGGTCACGGGGAGAACGTACAAACTCCTTACAGTGCAGCACCCGTAGTCAGGATCGAACCTGAGTCTCCGGTGCTGCATTCGCTGTAAAGCAGCAACTCTACCGCTGCGCTACCGTGCCGCCCTAAAAAGGGTGGAGAGCGAGAGAGAAAGCAGAGGGATTGTTGTAATGGGCAATGGAACACATTGCACGAACCTAAATATACAATCGCTGCAGTCCTTAACGGACAAGAGATATGACACAAAACATCAAGTGCTGAACATCTGAAACAGAGTATTGACGAATTGTGGAAAAGGACAGTGGAAAATAGATAGGTGTCCGGCCACAGGTGAAGAAACACTATCACCAGCTTTGTCTTTCACCAATAGGATAGTGATCAGGTGTCCATCCTGAACCGACCTCAGTCCCAGTTAGAGTATATGCGGACGAGTCAGTCCCAGCTATATGTGGCCGAGTCAGTCCCAGCTATACGTGGCCGAGTCAGTGTGATAGGCGGTGGGAGCAAACAATTCCCTGCTTCAGCACAACACACCGTTATTTGGGACCAGGCGGATCAATGCAATCTGATCAATTTAAGAGTGTCTGTAACTCAATCCTGAATAACCTTAACTTGGTAGCAATTGGAATCTTGCGCCATTTTGAAAATGTGGTTTAGACAATAGACAATAAACAATAGACAATAGGTGCAGGAGGAGGCTATTCGGCCCTTCGAGCCAGCACCGTCCATTCAATGTGATCATGGCTGCTTCAATTCACAAAATGCTGGAGTAACTCAGCAGGTCAGGCAGCATCTCAGGAGAGAAGGAATGGGTGACGTTTCGGGTCGAGACCCTTCTTCAGTCTTATGTCAGGGGGGCGGGACAAAGGAAGGATATAGGTGAAGACAGGAAGATAGAGGGAAAACTGGGAAGGGGAGGGGAAGAGGGACAGAGGAACTATCTAAAGTTGGAGAAGTCAATGTTCATACCACTGGGCTGCAAGCTGCCCAAGCGAAATATGAGGTGCTGGTCCTCCAATTTCCGATGGGCCTCACTATGGCACTGGAGGAGGCCCATGACAGAAAGGTCAGACTGGGAGTGGGAGGGGGAGTTGAAGTGCTCGGCCACCGGGAGACCAGTTTGGCCAACGTGGACCGAGCGCAGGTGTTGAGCGAAGCGATCGCCGAGCCTGCGCTTGGTTTTGCCGGTGTAAATAAATTGACATCTGGAGCAGCGGACGCAATAGATGAGGTTGGAGGAGGTTGCAGCCCAGCTTGCAGCCCAGTGGTATGAACATCGACTTCTCACACTTTAGATAGTTCCTCTGTCCCTCTCCCCCCCCCCCCCCCTTCCCAGACTTTTTTCAATCTCTTACCTCGATGGAGATGTGATTTTCTCCGTATCGTATCTCCGTCCCCACTGCGGTCTAACATCGTGGAGTTGGCGGCCTTTCCCGGAGACCGGCCCAGCGCTTCAAGCCGCGGCGCGGACTTTAACATTGCGGAGCTTGTGCTCCTTTGCTGGGGATCGACTGCGGAGAGCTCCAACCGCGGGGCCTGTGGACTTTAACACCGTGAAGCCCGCGGTCTCTGGTGAGAAGAGGCCGACTCGGGAGCTCCGTGCCGCGGAGAGAGTTTCAACCGTCCTGACGCGGGGAGTTTCGATCGTCCCGACTCGAGGGCCTCGGACAGTCGGCAGCGGCGACTGTGGATGGTTCAACAGCCCCGACCGCCGGTGAACGAAGAGGGAGATGATTGAACTTTATTACCTTCCATCACAGTGAGGAATGTGAAATCCGCTGTGGTGGATGTTCATGTTACATTGTATTTTATGTGGCTGTGTGTCTTGTTGCTTTTAATTTAGTATGGCTGAATGGTCACTCAAATTTCACTGTACCTTGATTAGTACATGTGACAATAAATTGATCTTGAAATCTTTTGAAATCTTGAGAATTAATTCAATGTAAAGAAGAAAATTGAATCATCAATCACAAAATGGCGAAGTATCTTTATACAATACAATACAATATATCTTCATTGTCATTGTACAGTGGGTACAACGAGATTGGGAATGCGCCTCCCATACGATGCAATAATTTAATTAGCTAGTCAGTATTAATTTAAACAACCGAATGAAACAAATTAGAACAGTTTTAAAACAGAATATAGTGCAAGTAGATCTGTGCCGGATCACTGTGCGATGTGACCATCCGGCTCAGCAGGACCGGTTCATAGCAGCTATGGCCCTGGGGATGAAGCTATTCCTGAGTCTGGAGGTGCGGGCGTAGAAGGCCTTGTATCGTCTGCCCGATGGAAGGAGTTGGAACAGACTGTTGCAGGGGTGTGAAGAGTCTTTATGGATGCTGGTGGCTTTTCTGAGGCATCGTGCATTGTAGATGCCCTCCAAGGCTGGTAGCTGTGTTCCGATGGTCCTCTGAGCTCTATGGACTACCCGCTGAAGAGCTTTCCTTTCTGCCTCCGTGCAGCTGAGGTACCACATGGATGCCATGCGTTAGGATGCTCTCTATGGTGCAGCGGTAGAATGTCGTCAGCAGCTGTTGTGGTAGACCAGTCGTTGCTGTGCCTTCTTGACCAGCGCAGCAGTGTTATTGGACCATGTTAGGTCCTCTGAAATGTGAGTGCCCAGAAACTTGAAGCTAGACACTCTCTCCACACTGTCCCCGCTGATAGAGATCGGGGCGTATTCCCCGTTATGTGACCTACGGAAGTTGATGATCAGCTCCTTGGTCTTGGTGGTATTTAGGGGCAGGTTGTTATCAGAGCACCAGTCCGCCAGGTTCTGCACCTCCGCTCTGTATTTTGTTTCATCACCGTTGGTGATAAGCCCGATCACCGTTGTGTCGTCTGCAAACTTGACAATGGTGTTGGTGTCGAATGCAGGAACATAGTCGTGTGTGAAGAGGGAGTAGAGCATGGGGCTCAGAACACAGCCCTGTGATGTGCCGGTACTCAGGGTGATAGTGGAGGACAGGTGCGGGCCCATTCTCACTGCCTGCGGTCGCTCCAGCAGGAAGTCCAGGATCCAGTCGAGTACCAAACGAGCTGAGGCCTAGCTGGTGGAGTTTGGTGATGAGCTTGGTGGGGATGACCGTGTTGAAGGCAGAGCTATAGTCTATGAATAGCATCCTCACGTACGTGCCCTGTCTCTCTAGGTGAGTCAGGACAGTGTGAAGAGCCAGAGAGACGGCGTCATCTGTGGATCTGTTTGCTCTGTATGCAAATTGATGTGGGCCCAGTGAGTCAGGAATGCTGGATTTGATGTGTGAGAGGACCAGCCTTTCAAAGCACTTCATGACTATCTTTATATAATTTTATATTTACTCTTATATTACAGAGTATTGTAACAGATTTTTTCACCAATCGCACTTGGACGTAAATTTAATTAAAAAAACAAATCAAAAGATGTGTGGCATCAGGCGAAACAGTTGAACGTCTTTAAAATAAAATGAAAAGTTGTTGAGCGATTCTAAATCCGAGTAGCCTGAAAACCGGGCGGTCATGGTATGCAAGCTTTCTAAATATCTTTATCCAGCTGTCGCTTTAGATAAAGGTGAAGACACTGAAAAGGATTAGAACGTGCAAGTGTTGTGAATAGTACGACCAGAAATGCTGGATGGCCGAATCGTGCTCGTGATTTATGTTCCTATATCAATTTTCTCCGTGTGCGAGTGTATTCTCACGTAATGCCTGTGCATTATGCATGTTGCGGGTCGGTCAGTCGGCCAATATCTGTGCAGAACATTTTCTTCTGATTAGCTGTGCATGTGGTTGTGTGCTGACCGCCTGTATGTGCGTGTAAGTACGTGTGAGTGCCCTGGCGCGTATGTGTGTCTTCATTTCAATGCGCTGCTTCATCTCGCCCTTCCCTTTGCTGTTAATATTAAATGGGCGATGGAAGCGTTACTCTGGGCAATGAACGGATGTTTGTGAAGAGTTGGAAAACCCGGGACCCATTAATCCCACCGTCACTTGATCGGAAACGCCACAAATCAAGCCATTCATATAAGCGTGCGTAGCATGAAGGCGGCGTATGCTTATGGAACGATGTATCACGCACGCACACGCACGCACTGGTTTGTCATAACAAAATGCAACACCCAGGATTTTCCCCTCACGCAACTATTTGTGCGTTGGCCTTCCAAACTGCTCTTGGATGAGATGCTGGCGGGACCTGAGAAACCCGCACGCGTCAGGAAGAAACTACATCCAGGAGTCCCGAAGTTAGACTGGGACCCACGTTACGAGGTGCCAAGAATTCGTTCGATGCGTCATCAAACAGCGCGGGCGAATCGGCATGTTGCAGTTACCGTATGACTTGGATTGTGGTAGGAGTTTCCAAACTGGTCCAAGTTTCTTCCATCCAACATCGTTTAGAGAATGATAATCAGGAGGGGGTTCCTGTTCACCACTGATCCGAGAGGAGAGCAGTGAGTAGGCCCGAGCAAGATCGTTCAGCGTTGTATTATAAATATGAGCAAGAGTTATGAAATGGTCCCAATTGTTAGCTCGCGATCATAACCGACTTTGTCATGAAGTCATATGCCTCTGAAGTCTTTCCTGAGCAAACAGTGTCTTCTTTTGATAAATATTTTTATTAAGCATAAATACATATTAATAAAATTTACTTATTACATACATTCGTGATATTATTAATATTAACAATCGTATCATACATATTTCTATACTTTTTTTTTAGGAGAGGAAAAGATAGAGAAAAATAAAATAAAAATAAGAGATCCAAATTGGAGAAATGAATGGAGTATTAAAAAAGTTATCTATCATTGGAGATATATCCATAATTTATTATTCATAATTCTTCCTCCATTCCATTATTCAGGCCACGGTCAAGTCCTCGAACCAAGCCATTTTGACCCTTTAAATATACAATAAATGGAGACCATATTCCTCTGAAAAGATTCAACCTGTCCACTAGTACAAGTCTCAATCTTTCCAGATGAAGTGTCTCTGACATTCCTGTAATCCACATTTTAATTGTGGGGGATGTAGGACCTTTCCAGAATTTCAGTATTAATTTTTTCCCAATTATTAAACTATAATCAATAAAAATTCTTTGATTCGTTGTTAATAATTGATCTGTTTCTAATATTCCCAGTATTATTAAATTTGAGTCAGGGATCAGCTTCCTATTAACAACATTCGAAATTATTTTAAATATTTCTGTCCAGAATTTAGTGATTTTTTCACAGTTTGTGAATGTGTGCGTTAAATTAGCTTCCAATTGCTGACATTTGTCACAAATGGCAGATATATTTGGAAAAATACTATGTAATTTAGCTTTTGAATAATGTAGTCTATGTAATATTTTAAATTGTATAAGAGAGTGTCTAGCATTTAGCGAACAGTGATGTATGTGTTGTAAACTTTCATCCCATATATCAGGTCTAATAATTTGACCTAATTCATTTTCCCATGATTGTCTGTATATTTCTGTACTTGGAGCGTCGTTTTCCAATAGAATATTATAAATATATGATATCAATTTTTCTGTATTTGGGTGTTTATTCAAACATTCATCTAAAATCTCTGTCTTTCTATTTCTAATTTCATGTGTATTTGCTTTTACATAATCTCTAATTTGTAAATATCTAAAGTAATCTTTTGAATGTAATCCATAAATTTGTTGTAATTCTTGAAATGAAAGGAAAAATTTTTCCCTATAGAGATCTCCCATCTTATTAATTCCACAGTTTTTCCATTGTAAAAAACCTTTATCTATCATTGAAGGTTTAAATGTGATGTTATTTACAATAGTAAGAGCTAGTGGTATACATTCCAATTTTAATGTTTTCTTTATTTGTTTCCAAATACGTATTCCACTATCTATTATAAGGTTTTCACTATAGGTTTTCTTACTTATTTTATTATTGGCGAATAAAATCGAACTAATTTCAAAGGGCGAACAATCTTCTTTTTCCATTATTAACCAGGTTGGTTGTTTATCTGTCTCTACTAACCAAAAGTTAATATTTTTAATATTGACTGCCCAATAATAAAACGTAAAGTTTGGTAGAGCTAGACCTCCATTTATTTTTGGTTTACATAAGTGTTCTTTTTTTATTCTATGGCTCTTATAATCCCAGATAAAGTTAGTGACTATGGAATCAATTTTTAAAAAAAAAATTTTAGGAAGATATATCGGAATCATTTGGAAAAGATATAATAATTGTGGAAGAAAAATCATTTTTATTGCATTAATTCTACCTATCATTGAGATTGGTAATGTTTTCCAATATAAAATATTTTTATTTAATTTATTCAATAAGAGCGGAAAATTAGATTTAAATAAAGAATCAAATCTTTTTGTTACATAAATTCCAAGATATTTTATTTTTTCGTTTGCTATCTTAAAAGGAAATTGTTGTAATATATGCAGATTATTTACCCTTATCGGCATAAGTTCACTTTTGTTCCAATTAATACTATATCCTGAATATGATCCAAATTCAGTTATTAATTTTAGTAAATTTGGAATACTAATTTCCGGGTTTGTGATATAAAGTAATACATCATCCGCATATAAAGAAATTTTATTTTCAGTATTTGTGGTGTCATATCCATATATTTCAGGATGTATTCTCACCCGTTGAGCTAAAGGTTCTAATGCAAGTGCAAACAATAGTGGGGATAAAGGACAACCCTGTCTGCAGCCTCGAAATAGATTAAAAATTTTTTTTTTTTTTTTTTAAGATAAATTTTTTATTGGAGATAGGTACATAACTTACAGTCATACATTTTTAAATTGATAATATTGTCAATTATTATTATATTGTCTCCAATACCTTTTGCCCCTTTTTTTTTAAACTAGATAGAACTAAAGAAATAGATGAAGTAAAGAAAGAGAAGAGAGAGAAGAAAAATAAAAACAAAAACAAAAACAAATTATAAAGATAAGGAAAAAGTTAGTTAAAGAAGAATGGAGAAATTTATTAAAATAACAAAAACTTCCTTCGAGATATATTCGTACATTTCAAAGTATAGCATTTCATCCATTCTTTAGTCCGAGTGCTAGTCAGGTTCCTGTGCTGAACCATTCTGACCCTTTAAGTAATCAATAAAAGGAGACCATGTTCCAATGAATAATTCCTGTTTGTCCAACAGGGAAAATCTGATTCTTTCCACGTTTAAGGTCTCCGTCATTTCTATAATCCACATTTTGATTGTGGGGGCCGTAGGGCCTTTCCAAAATTTCAGAATTAATTTTTTTCCTGTTATTAAACTATAATCCATAAAGTTTCTTTGTGTTGTTCTAAATGTTTGATTTAATTCTAATATTCCGAGTATAATTGATTTTGGATCTGGGTCCAATTGTGTGCTGGTTACTTTAGATATTATGCTAAAAATATTTACCCAGAATTTTTTAATTTTTATACAGTTTGCAAACATATGAAATAATGTAGCTTCTAAATGTTGACATTTATCACATTTAGGTGAGATATGTTGGAAAATTTTATGTAGTTTTGTTTTTGAATAGTGTAACCTATGTATTACTTTAAATTGTATTAGAGAATGTCTGGCGTTTAGTGAACACTGATGTATATGTTGCAAACTTTCTTCCCAAGTATCTTTCGTAATTACTTGGTTTAATTCTTTTTCCCATTTTTGTCTGTATAAGTCCGTGGAGGGAATGTCACTGTCTAATAAGATATTATATATATAAGATATTAATTTTTCTGTATTAGGATGTTTGTTCCAACATTCATCAAGAATTTCTGAATTTCTAATTCGAAAATTTTGGGAGTTCGATTTTACATAATCTCTAAGTTGAAGATATCTGAAATAATCATTTCCACGAAGACCATAAGTCTGTTGCAACTCCTGAAATGTCAGAAAGGTGCCTTCCTTATAAAGTTGTCCCATATTTTTAATTCCATAATCCTTCCATTGTGTAAAACCCCCGTCTACCCATGAAGGCTTAAACAAAGGATTATTCACAATTGGAAGAAAAAGTGATAAATTATCTAATTTTAATGTCTTTTTTAATTGTTTCCAAATTCGTATAGCACTAAATATTATAGGGTTTTCCCTATAAATTTTTTTGTTTAATTTAGACGTAGCAAATAATATCGAACCAATATCAAAAGGTAAACAATCTTCCTTTTCCATTTTTAACCAGTCTGGTTGATGATCTATTTCTTCCAACCAGAAATTCATATTTTTAATATTAACTGCCCAGAAATAAAACAAAAAATTGGGTAAAGCCAGGCCTCCATTTATTTTTGATTTACACAAGTGTCTTTTGTTTATCCTATGATTCTTATAATCCCAGATAAAATCATTAACAATAGAGTCCAATTTTTTAAAAAAGTTTTTTGTCAGATATATCGGAATTGTCTGAAAAAGGTATAATATTTGCGGTAAAAAAATCATTTTTATGGCATTAATTTTGCCAACCATTGAGATAGGGAGTGTTTTCCAATATTGAATATTCTTATGTAGTTTGTTCAGTAATGGGGGGAAATTTGCTTTAAATAATGATGTATATATCTTAGTTACATAGATACCTAGATATTTAAATTTTTCATTTACTATTTTAAATGGAAATTGTTGTATTATCTGTTTATTATGTTCCCTTATTGGCATAATTTCGCTTTTATTCCAATTTATTCTGTATCCTGAAAGTGAACCAAATTGGGTTATTAGCTTTAATAAGTTTGGAATACTAATTTCTGGTTTTGTAATGTAAATTAATACGTCATCTGCGTATAGAGAAATTTTATTCACTGTGTCCTTTGTGTTATATCCATGTATTTCCGGATGCCCCCTAACTCTTTCTGCCAGTGGCTCAATAGCAAGCGCAAATAATAATGGGGATAACGGGCATCCTTGTCTACAACCTCTAGATAGGCTAAATTTCGATGACAACCTTTGGTTTGTAAATATTCTGGCCGTGGGATTTGTATATAACAGTTTTATCCATGTACAGAATTTCTCCCCAAGCTGCATATTTTCCATCACCGAAAATAAATAAGACCATTCAACCTGATCAAATGCTTTTTCAGCATCAAGTGAGATTATTGCTAGATCTTCATTAATAATTCTCTTGGAATATATAATATTAAATAATCTTCTTAGATTATAATATGAGTATCGTTTCTGAATGAAGCCTGTTTGGTCAGGGTGTATTAATTTATTCATCACTGTACTTAATCTATACGCTAGTATTTTAGTTAAAATTTTTTGATCTGTATTTAAAAGTGCAATTGCTCTGTATGATCCCGGATCTTCCGGATCTTTATCAGCTTTAGGAATGAGTGTTATAGATTCATTTAGAGTGTCTGGAAGTTTCTGTTGAGTATATATATACTCATACAGTCTATGTAAACGTGGGCTAAGCAAATCATAAAATTTTTTATAAAATTCGGAGCCTAAACCATCTGGTCCTACTGCTTTACCATTTTTTAAAGAACCAATAGACTCCTCAATATCCTTTGTCGTAATCTCCCTTTCTAATACTTCTCTATCGTTTGAATCTAAACCTTTTAAATTACATTTTTTTTTAAAGTCTGCTATTCCTTCTGATTGTGCTACGGTTTTAGTTGAATAAAGGCTCTGATAATATTGGAGAAATCTATCATTTATGTCCTTGGGCATTTTTAATAATTCTCCTGTCTCTGTTCTAATTTTATGAATTATTTTTTCCCCTTCCATTTTTCGTAACTGACGTGCTAATAGTTTTTGTGGTTTGTCTCCAAATTCAAAATGTAATTGTTTTGTTTTTTGATAGAGTTTTATGACTTGTTCTGAATACATTTTATTTAATTTATATTTCAATACCGCAATTTTATTATATTTTAGAGTAGATGGCATTCTCGCATTTTCTATATCTAGTTGTTTGATTTCACTTTCCAATGTTTGTTGCTTAATCCTGTTCTCTTTATTATAAAAAGCTTGAGCAGAAATTAATGTACCTCGAACATACGCTTTAAACGTTTCCCACATAAGAGAAATAGGTGTGTCAGGGTTGTCATTTACCTCAAAAAATATTTGAATCTGTTTAATAATATATTCCTGGCATGACTTTTCGTTCACAATTTGTGGGTTAAATCTCCAATATGCTTGTTTCTCGGACATTCCATTTAATTTAATCATGAATGTTAAAGGTGCATGATCTGAGATTGTAATATTATGGTATTTTGAATTATAAGTGAGTGAGATAAGTTTAGCGTCGACCAAAAAATAATCTATTCTTGAATAGGTTTTATGTACAGGTGAATAAAATGAGTATTCTCGTCCAGTTGGGTTTTCCACTCTCCAAACATCTTTAATATTACTAGTATCCATATATGCATTTAATAAGTCACTGGAATGTGATTTGGTTTTCCTTTGTCTTGTTGATCTGTCCAAATAGGAATCTAAAGTACAATTTAAATCTCCTCCAATTACTAAATTATGTTGTGCTATTTCCGGAATGCAGTTAAATATTTTCTTAAAGAACAGTGGACTATCAAAGTTTGGTCCATATACATTAACAAAAATCATTTTTTGTGCATTTAATTCTCCTATTACAATAATGTATCTGCCATCCTTATCGGTTATAGTTGATGTATGTTTGAATAAAGTACCTTTCCGAAATAATATTGCTACGCCTCTTGATTTATGTGTAAAAGAAGAATGATATGTTTTATCTATCCATTTAGCTTTCAGCCTATGCTCAGCATCTTTTTTTAAATGTGTTTCTTGGATGAAAATCACGTCCGCTTTAATTGCTTTTAAATGTGCTAATACTTTACCTCTCTTAATTGGCTCATTAATACCTTTAACGTTCCAACTGCAAAACGTTATTCCTTCATTCCCCATATTCATTTTTAAATCTTGCATTTTTTGTCTATGGGGGTCTGTAATAGAGCCAATGGTTCAGTTCGACAGACCCGACCCCGCACCCGAACTCTGAATAGACGAATTTTAAGACTCTTAAATGCCTCTCACGTATATATCTCCTTTGCTCCAATTTGTAACTCCGTTCAAACTGAAAATAATAATGATAGTTTGTAATAGAAAAAAAAAGAGAATAGATTAGAAAATTAGTATTGTGCACAAAGAAGGAAAAAACTACATCTAATGTTAGTGCAGTTAGTGCTAGCCATACTAGCATGGCTACCCATCTACCGACTTCCGTAGTTGATGTTTCGAACTTATCCAGCCCCTATATTTCTTGGAACTTGTGTTCCATAGCAATATTTTACCGGGGGTATATCAAGTTCCAATAATTGGAAAAATTATGATACAAATGATAAAATCATTCCATTATAAGTAACTTTATAAGCAAGTATTAGTCATTAGTAATAATTATTGATTCTAATTGTTAAAAATACCGCGGTATAATTTTAGTATTCATTAGTAGCGCAGTTATTAGTATCCATGGCAAAATTTCCGATCCACTTCTTTCTCAGCTTCTTTAGTCATCAATTCAATTCCATGCAGTCCTGCAAAGTCATTTATTCATAATGAGGGATCAGGCATCCTCTCATGGCATAATCTTCTTGGCAAAGTCCAATGCTTTCTCAGGGTCGGAGAAAAAGTATTCCTTCTTGTCATAAGTAACTCTTAAGGTAGCTGGATAACTCACACCATATTTCAAATCCTCCACTCCCCTCAGAATACTTTTGGTCTCGTTGAATGCTTTTCGTTTCCTTGCAACCTCTGCTGGATAATCTCGATAAATGCTGATCCTGTTACCCTTAAAATCAAGCTTTCTGTTTCTTGATGCTTTTTGCATTATCTCCTCCACAACATAGTCGTTTTGTACTTTTATTATCATTTGTCTTGGGGGTGCGCCTACTCTTGTCTGGCGTCTCATCACTCTATGTGCTCGGGCTAGTTGAGGCTTTTGGTCCAGAGATAAAACTTTTTGCAGTAAATTTGCAGTAAATTCTCGGATATCTTGATCTTTCTCTTCCCCTTCTGGGATACCTGCAATTCTTAAGTTCTGTCTTCTCTGGCGACCTTCCAGTTCAATACATTTCTCGTTTATTTTGACCAGCATATAAATTTATTTGATAGTATTTGATTTGTTATTATTCTAGCTGTTGGATTGGTATATAATAATTTAACCCAAGTGATAAACTTCTCTCCCAAATTAAAAAATTCCATAACCGAAAACAAATAAGACCATTCCACTTGGTCAAAGGCTTTCTCCGCATCTAACGAAATAATTACTAAGTCTTTATTAATACCTCTTTTCGAATATATAATATTATATAATCGTCTGAGGTTATATGAGGAATATCGTTTTGGTATAAATCCTGTTTGATCGGGGTGAATTAGTTTATTAATAACTGTGCTTAATCTTTGTGCTAATATTTTCGTTAGTATCTTTTGATCAGTATTTAAAAGAGCTATAGCTCTATATGATCCTGGGTCCTCCAGATCTTTGTCTATTTTAGGTATAAGTGTTATAATAGATTCATTTAACGTTTCTGGTAGTTTCTGACAAATATAGATATTTTCATAAAGTATCTTCAGACGTGGTGTGATCAGATCATAAAATGTTTTATAAAATTCCGGACCGATACCATCTGGTCCCGGTGTTTTACCATTTTTTAATGATCTGATAGACTCTTCAACTTCTTTTACTGAAATTTCCGCATTTAGTGATTCTCTATTTTGTAAATCCAACCCCTTCAGATTACATTTTTTAAAAAATGCTTCTATTCCTATCCTATTTTCTGTCGTTTTAGCTGAATACGACAGAAAATAGGATAGGAATAGAAGCATTTTTTAAAAAATGTAATCTGAAGGGGTTGGATTTACAAAATAGAGAATCACTAAATGCGGAAATTTCAGTAAAAGAAGTTGAAGAGTCTATCAGATCATTAAAAAATGGTAAAACACCGGGACCAGATGGTATCGGTTCGGAATTTTATAAAACATTTTATGATCTGATCACACCACGTCTGAAGATACTTTATGAAAATATCTATATTTGTCAGAAACTACCAGCAAACAGTGTCTTCTGACACAAAAAGGTGGAGTAACGTCAGGCTGGAGAAACTGAATAGGTGACGTTTTGGGACGAGACCCTTCTTCAGACTGAGAGTCCAGGGGGAAACGAAACGAGAGATATAGATGGTGATATATAGAAATATAGAAAAATTAATGAAAGTTATGCAAACAATAACGATGATAAAGGAGACATTGTTAGGTGAAAATGATTTACACACCAAGAAACTCAACAATAGACAATACACAATAGAAATAGGTACAGGAGGAGGCCATTCGGCCCTACGAGCCAGCACCGCCATTCAATGTGATCATGGCTGATCATTCTCAATCAGTACCCCGTTCCTGTCTTCTCCCCATACCCCCGGACTCCGCTATCATTAAGAGCTATATGTAGCTCTCTCTTGAAAGAATCCAGAGAATTGGCCTCCGCTGCCTTCTGAGGCAGAATTCCACAGATTTACAACTCTCTGACTGAAAAAGTGTTTCATCGTCTCCGTTCTAAATGGCCTACCCCTTATTCTTAAACTGTGGCCCCTGGTTCTGGACTACCCCAAGATTTGGAACATATTTCCTTCCTCGAACGTGTCCTATCCCTTAATAATCTTATATGTTTCAATAAGATCCCCTCTTATCCTTCTAGAGTCCAGTATATACACGCCCAGTCGCTCCAGTCTTTCAACATACGACAGTCCAGCCATTCCGGGAATTAACCTAGTGAATCTACGCTGTAGTCCCTCAATAGGAAGAATGTCCTTCCTCAAATTTGGAGACCAAAACTGTGCACAGTACTCCAGGTGCGGTCTCACTAGGGCCCTGTACAACTGCAGAAGGACCTCTTTGCTCCTATACTCAACTCCTCTTGTCATAAAGGTCAACATGCCATTAGCTTACTTCACTGCCTGCTGTACCTGCATGTTAACTTTAAGTGACTGATGAACAAGGACACCCAGATCTCATTGTACTTCCCCATTTCTTAACGTGACACCATTCAGATAATAATCTGCCTGCCTGTTCTTACCACCAAAGTGGATAACCTCACATTTATCCACATTAAACCGCATCTGCCATGCATCCGCCCACTCACACAAGCTGTCCAAGTCACCCTGCAACCTCATAGCATCCTCCTCACAGTTCACACTGCCACCCAGCTTTGTATCATCTGCAAATTTGCTATTGTCACTTTTAATCCTCTCATCTAAGTCATTAATGTATATTGTAAATAGCTGCGGTCCCAGCACCAAGCCTTGCAGTACCCCACTAGTCATTGCCTGCCATTCTGAAACGGACCCGTTAATCCCTACTCTTTGTTTCCTGTCTGCCAAACAATTTTCTATCCATGTCAGTACCCTACCCTCAATACCATGTGCTCTAATTTTGACCACTATGTGGGACCTTATCAAAGGCTTTCTGAAAGTCAAGGTACACTACATCCACTGGCTCTCCCCTGTCAATTTTCCTAGTTACATCCTCAAAAAATTCCAGAAGATTAGCCAAGCAAGATTTCCCCTTCGTAAATCCATGCGGACTCGGAAGGATCCTGTTACTGCTACCCAAATGTTCCGATATTTCAGTCGGCCGGTTCAACGCCAACATGTATCGTTGGGGGTTGCGTCCATCAGCAGCCTGCGTGTGTGGAGAAGACCAGGAAACAGCGCAGCACAGCATGCTCGACTGCGCTGTCCTCCGACCCCCTAGTGGAGGGGTAGACCGCACGGCCCTCGACAACTGCACATTGCACTGGCTACAGCACCTGGAATCAAGTCAAGTCAAGTCAATTTTATTTGTATAGCACATTTAAAAACAACCCACGTTGACCAAAGTGCTGTACATCTGATTAGGTTCCAATGGGAGAAAAAAATGAAACATACAGTAGCACACAAACAGTTCACAGCGCCTCCTCAATGAGCCTCAAACGCTAGGGAGTAGAAATAGGTTTTGAGCCTGGACTTAAAGGAGTCGATGGAGGGGGCAGTTCTGATGGGGAGAGGGATGCTGTTCCACAGTCTAGGAGCTGCAACCGCAAAAGCGCGGTCACCCCTGAGCTTAAGCCTAGACCGCGGGATAGAGAGTAGCCCCAAGTCGGCCGACCTAAGGGACTTGGAGTTAGAGAGGGGGGTTAGACGATTTTTGATGTAGGGGGGGGAGTGTCCATTTAGGGCTTTGTACGTGAATATGAGGAGCTTGAAGTTGATTCTGTACCGTACAGGGAGCCAGTGGAGAGAGGCCAGATTCGGGGTGGTGTGGTCCCTTTTACGGGTACCCGTCAGGAGTCTCGCTGCGGCGTTTTGGACCAGTTGCAGGCGGGACAGGGAAGATTGGCTGATCCCAGGGTATAGGGAGTTGCAGTAGTCTAGGCGGGAGGAAATGAAAGCGTGAATGATTTTTCTGTGTCGTCGAATTGGAGGAAAGGTTTGATTTTAGCTATGGTTCGAAGTTGGAAGAAGCTGGCTTTTACCACAGCGTTGACTTGCTTATCAAATTTTAATGCAGAGTCAAATATCATGCCGAGGTTTTTGACATGCGGTTTGACTAGGCAGGATAGACTTCCAAGACTGCCTGTTATCAATTTGATGGAGTCGGGGGGGGGCGAATAGGATGACCTCAGACTTGCTCTCATTTAATTGGAGGAAGTTCTGTGCCATCCAACATTTTATGTCCTCAAGGCAGTGTAAGAGGCTGTTTAAATTTGACTGGCTGTTGGGTTTCAGGGGGAGGTAAAGCTGAGTGTCATCGGCATAGCAGTGGAAAGAAATGCCACAGGGGTCACATCACCTCTGCTGCCTCAAACGCAAGAAGAAGTTCTTTTATAATTGACTCCAGCATTTTCCCCACCACCGATGTCAGGCTAACTGGTCTATAATTCCTTGTTTTCTCTCTCGCTCCTTTCTTGAAAAGTGGGATAACATCAGCTATCCTCCAATCCACAGGAACTGATCCCGAATCTATTGAACATTGGAAAATGATCACCAATACGTCCACTATTTCTAGAGCCACCACCCTGAGTACCCTGGGATGCAGACCATCAGGCCCAGGGGATTTATGAACCTTCAGTCCCATCAGTCTACCCAATACTATTTCTCGCCTAATGCAAATTTCTTTCAGTTCCTCTACCCCCCTAGATCCTCTGTCCTCTAGTACATCTGGGAGATTGTTTGTGTCTTCCTTCGTGAAGACAGATCCGAAGTACCTGTTCAACTCTTCTGCCATTTCCTTGCTCCCCATAATAATTTCACCCGTTTCTGCGTTCAAGGGACCCACATTTGTCTTTGCTAATCTTTTTCCCTTAACATAACTAAAGAAGCGTTTACTATCCTTCTTTATATTCTTGGCCAGTTCATCCTCGTACTTATATGTACCTCCGTAATCTCACTTCTCAACCTCTCAGTCTCCAGCGAAAATTCCAAATTGTCAAGTCTCTCTTTTAGACTTAAGCCCTCCCGCTCCGGTACGAGTTTTGTGAAAATCGTCGACATCATTTTCAGCTGAGTGATATCATTTCGACAGCTGGAAGACCAGAACCGCGTACAATACTCCAAGTTTGGTCTCAGGAACGATTTATATATTTATTGGAGTCAATTGTTATGCTTCTTAAGTAACCTCCCTTTATTCTACCCGAGGAATTCGCCTCTTTCGGCGGTCCACATATCAACCAAAGTTAAACCGATCAGTCTGAAGAAGGGTCTCGACCCGAAACGTCGCCCATTCCTTCTCTCCTGAGATGCTGCCTGACCCGCTGAGTTACTCCAACATTTTAACCATATAACCATATAACCATATAACCATATAACAATTACAGCACGGAAACAAGCCCTTTCGGCCCTACCAGTCCACGCCGACCACTTTCTCTGACATAGTCTCATCTACCTGCTCTCAGACCATAACCCTCCAATCCCCTCCTATCCATATACCTATCCAATTTACTCTTAAATAATAAAATCGAGCCTGCCTCCACCACTTCCACCGGAAGCTCATTCCACACAGCCACCACCCTCTGAGTAAAGAAGTTACCCCTCATGTTACCCCTAAACTTTTGTCCCTTAATTCTGAAGTTATGTCCCCTTGTTGGAATCTTCCCCACTCTCAAAGGGAAAAGCCTACCCACGTCAACTCTGTCCGTCCCTCTTAAAAATTTAAAAACCTCTATCAAGTCTACGCTCCAACGAATAAAGACCCAACCTGTTCAACCTCTCTCTGTAGTTTAAGTGCTGAAACCCAGGCAACATTCTAGTAAATCTCCTCTGTACCCTCTCCATTTTGTCGACATCCTTCCTATAATTTGGCGACCAGAACTGCACACCATACTCCAGATTCGGCCTCACCAATGCCCTGTACAATTTCAACATTACATCCCAACTTCTATATTCGATGCTCTGATTTATAAAGGCAAGCATACCAAGTGCCTTCTTCACCACCCTATCCACATGAGATTCCACCTTCAGGGAACAATGCACAGTTATTCCCAGATCCCTCTGTTCCACTGCATTCCTCAATTCCCTACCATTTACCCTGTCCGTCCTATTTTGATTTGTCCTACCAAAATGCAGCACCTCATTTTGTGAATAAATACCTTCGATTTGTACCAGCATCAGCAGTTGTTTTTTTACAAAGCTAAACCCAAGGTGGCAGTGAACGTGAACTCTCTTTAATCACCAAATAATGATATCCTGCACATCATTTGCGGTGACTCCAATCCACCTCACCAGGAATGCACAGGTGTCTATAAACAGCATTCCTCCCGCGCCATGCAGCGCCAGTACTCTGGGAACATACACCACCATCAACTATGCCTACCGTCCCACTCATTGCTCTCACATGTCATCTGATCATCTCTTGGTGCTGCTCCTGGCGGCTTGCAGACATGTGTTTAAGAACGAGGCAGCAGCGAAAATGCCCACACTCGCACACTCTCAAACATTCCCTCGCTCAACAAACGGACTCACGCACTCACGATCTCACATACTCACGCACACGGCCACACACCTTTTCTCATAAACGTAAACTCGCAGACACAATCACACACTTTAACACAATTGCACACACGCTCACTGTCTCACGCATTCACATTGGACTTGTGGAACTACGCGTAACTACCAATAAAAGGGAAAGAATGGTCCCCCGAGCTCTGGTTCGTCGCTAACATTAATCAGTTCAACTCCAGGGCGCGCTATCAAATTATCAGCATGTTTCGGGGCCCATGTTTCTGTGGCGCAGCGGTAGAGTTGCTGCGTTACAGCGAATGCAGCGCCGGAGACTCAGGTTCGATCCTGACTACGGGCGCCGTCTGTACGGAGTTTGTACGTTCTCTGCGTGACCTGCATGGGTTTTCCCCGAGATCTTCGGTTTCCTCCCACACTCCAAAGACGTGCAGGTTTGCAGGGTAATTGGCTGGGCAAATGTGACTCGTGTGTGTAGGACAGTGTTAATGTGTTAAGGCGGCGTGGACCCGGTGGGCCGAAGGGCCTGTGTCCGCGCTGTATCTCTAAATCTAAATCTAAAATCCTGTCCAACCAGAGGCATAAACATGTACGTTAAGAGAAAAAAGATTAGTAAAGACAAATGTGGGTCCCTTGAAGGCAGAAACGGGTGAAATTATTATGGGTAACAAGGAAATATCGGAAGAGTTGGACAGGTACTTCGGATCTGTCTTCACTAAGGAAGACACAAACAATCTTCCAGATGTACTAGAGGACAGAGGATCTAGGGAGTCAGAGGAACTGAACGAAATTTGCATTAGGCGAGAAATAGTATTGTGTAGACTGATGCGACTGAAGGCTGATAAATCCCCTGGGCCTGATGGTCTGCATCCCAGGGTACTCAGGGAGGTGGCTCAAGAAATCGTGGACGCATTGGTGATCATTTTCCAATGTTCAGTAGATTCCGTTCCTGCGGATTGGAGGATAACTAATGTTATCCCACTTTTCAAGAAAGGAGCGAGAGAGAAAACGGGGAATTACAGACCAGTTAGCCTGACGTCGGTGGTGGGGAAGATGCTGGAGTCAATTATTAAAGAGGTAATAACAGTGCATTTTGATAGCAGTAAAAGGATAAGTCCAAGTCAGCATGGATTTATGAAAGGGAAATCATGCTTGACTAATCTTCTGGACTTTTTTGAGGATGTGACAAGTAAAATGGATGAAGGGGAGCCAGTGGATGTAGTGTATCTAGACTTTCAGAAAGCCTTTGATAAGGTCCCACACGGGAGATTGGTGAGCAAAATTAGAGCACATGGTATTGGGGGTAGGGTGTTGACATGGATAGAGAATTGGTTGGCAGACAGGAAGCAAAGAGTAGGAGTAAACGGGTCCTTATCAGAATGGCAGGCAGTGGCTAGTGGAGTGCCGCAAGGCTCGGTGTTGGGGCCGCAACTGTTTACCACATGTATTAATGATTTGGATGATGGAATTAGAAGTAAAACTAGCAAGTTTGCAAATGACACAACGCTGGGTGGCAGTGTGAACTGCGAAGAGGATGTTAGGATGTTGCAGGATGACTTGGACAGGTTGAGTGAGTGGGCAGATGCGTGGCAGATGCAGTATAATGTAGATAAATGTAAGGTTATCCACTTTGGCGGTAAAAATAAAGAGGCAGATTATTATCACAATGGTGTCAGATTAGGTAAAGGGGAAGTGCAGCGAGACCTGGGTGTCCTTGTACACCAGTCACTGAAAGTAAACGTTCAGGCTACAGCAGGCAGTGAAGAAAGCTAATGGCATGTTGGCCTTCATAACGAGCGGATTTGAGTACAGGAGCAAAGAAGTCCTTCTGCAGTTGTATAGGGCCCTGGTGAGGCCACATCTGGTGTATTGTGTGCAGTTTTCGTCTCCTAATTTGAGGAAGGACGTTCTTGCTATTGAGGCAGTGCAGTGTAGTTTCACCAAGTTAATCCTTGGGATGGCGGGACTGTCATATGAGGAAAGATTGGAAAGACTAGACTTGTATTCACTGGAGTTTAGAAGCACGAGAGGGGATCTTATAGAGATGTATGAAATCATAAAAGGACTGCACAAGTAAAAATGTTCCCAATGTTGGGGGAGTCCAGAACCAGGGGCCACAGTCTAAGAATAAAGGGGAGGCCATTTAAAACTGAGGTGAGAAGAATTTTTTTCACCCAGAGAGTTGTGAATTTGTGGAATTCTCTGCCACAGAATGCAGTGGAGGCCAAGTCACCGGATGAATTTAAAAGAGAGTTAGATAGAGCTCTAGGGGCTAGCGGAATCAAGGGATATGGGGAGAAGGCAGGCACGGGTTACTGATTGTGGATGATCAGCCATGATCACAATAAATGGCGGTGCTGGCTCGAAGTGCTGGCTGGTTCAATGTTTCTATGTTTCTAACACCATCGACCATTTTCTTTCCGCTGACTGGAGCACGCATCAAAGGCTTTTCGATGTACTTCGGTACACGTGACAATAAATTATACAACTACACAACCATCAAAGACGACTCCCACTCCATACCCGACAATACTTTGGTAAATCTAACCACCTGGCTCTCCTTCTATTCCATGCTTACAAACAGAGACTGAAGCGGGAGGATCCCGTGCAGAAAGTGCGGAGCTGGTTTGCGGAAATATTTGAATCCGCGCTGCGTTGAGTTTGAGGACAGGTCCATATTCAAGGACCACGCGACTGACCTGAATGAGCACAAGTGAAGCGACCCGAGCGCGACAAGAAATCTATTTCCGACCTTTGCGATGTCATCAAGGATGCCAAGTTCGAGTCCCGAGAAAACCGTACGGACACACATGGATTGCAGCAAAGGGGGGAAACGTAGCGTGACACAAAGTGTCTGGCAGTATCGCTGGCACTAACATAGCCCTCATTACGTTCATTGCATTCTGTGCTCACTTTTAACAGGTCATCTAGGGTGGTGCGAGGTGTTACACACAGGGGGACGAGTGTGAATTGGAGAAAGGAGGGCAAGAGTGAGAGAGGTGTGAGGGGGAGAGGGAGGTGTGAGACAGGGACTGGGGGAGAGAGTTGGGGAGGAAAGGGGGGAAGACCGGGAAGTGAAATGGAAACATTAGTTTAGTTTAGTTTAGTATAGTTTAGTTTAGTTTCGTTTAGTGTAGTTTAGTTTAGTGGATTGTTGTCACGTGTACCGAGACAGAGTAAAACGGTTGTTTTGCCCTCCATTCAAAGAGGTGGTACAGGGGTGGAGGGCGATAGGGAGGTAAGTAAAGAAAACAAACGGGAGGAACAATATGAGTGGAAGGAGAGTGAATGAGGGGGGGGGGGGGAGACAGCGGAGACTGTTAACGAGGAGAAAGAAATAACGAAGATTGCGACTGAGAATGGCGAAAGGGAAAGGGAGACCGGGAGAGAGATTGGGAGCAAGAGCGAAATAGAGCGTGCGAGATCGACAAAGCGAGAGAGACAATGAGCGGGTGAGGTGGTGAGAGAGATAGGAATGAGAGATAGATTGGGAGTGGGAGAACAATGTGGCAGGGAGAGCAGAGGCGAGGGGGGTGGGGCAGTCGGAGGCGAGTGTGAGAGGGAGGTTGGAGAAATAGAGGAAGAGAGGAACGTCTGGAGAGGGTGGAAAGTGCGGGACTGGGTAATGGGGAGCGGCACGTTGGAAGCGAGAGAGGTCAAAACGAGTGGGTGAGGGGTAATTGTGAGGCGAAAGGATAGAGGTCTGAAAGGTACTGGGAAAACGCAAGGGAGACGCAGCGAGAACGAGAGGGGTGGAAGGGGAAGGGATTAGAGAGTGATCGAAGGAGAGTGGGCAGAGATGGAGGGTAGAGAGTGGGGAGGGGACGGAGCAGGAGAGTATTTACGAGGGATATGGAAGAGGATAAGGAAGCTGGTTCACTCCCCGTTTTATGCAGTTTAAGACAATTCTGCGGCGGCAATATTTCTGTTCTCGAAAGGTCGTTGGTCTTTGGGACAGTCCTCATTGGAGGTGATGACGGCAGATAATTTATCGGGCAATGTCTGGTACAATACAGACAAGTAGGGACTGAACAAATGCCCGATTCGCCTGCAGTTCGGGCGCGAGTTTACAGTCAGTTGAGCCGCCATCAGTGATCTTATCGAAACATATAAGATTATTAAGGGGTTGGACACGTTAGAGGCAGGAAACATGTTCCCAATGTTGGGGGAGTCCAGAACAAGGGGGCACGGTTTAAGAATAAGGGGTAGGCCATTTAGAACTGAGATGAGGAAAAACCTTTTCAGTCAGAGAGTTGTGAATCTGTGGAATTCTCTGCCTCAGAAGGCAGTGGAGGCCAATTCTCTGAATGCATTCAAGAGAGAGCTAGATAGAGCTCTTAAGGATAGCGGAGTCAGGGGGTATGGGGAGAAGGCAGGAACGGGGTACTGATTGAGAATGATCAGCCATGATCACATTGAATGGCTGTGCTGGCTCGAAGGGCCGAATGGCCTCCTCCTGCACCTATTGTCTATTGTCTATTGTCTATTTAGTGGCGATGCAGTTTGCTTCTGAGGCAATGTGTTGAAATAATTCCTCAACCTGTGGTCAAAGGTCGCCCGGTCTATTTTCAAACTGGGCAGCAGAGACCCGGAGAGGGACCCTCGAAGTCAGGATTGCCTCGCCGAGCGAAGCTGACTGAAGGACATCAGATAAACAGGGGTGTTGAACCTGATGGAGTTTGAAAACAATATTCTCTCTGCTGGAACAATGGCGCAACCAATGTACACAATTCCCAGTTTTGGAGTTACGCAATCAATTCTCTGGGGGTGTGGCGGTGGGGGTGGGGGGAGGGGGGAGGGGGGGTCCTAACCTACCCTAGCGGGGATTGCACTAGACTGATGTCATCTGTTTTTGAATCATTTCAAAATCTCTATTTTTAAGTCTTTTGCAACTTCACTGTCCCAGTGGAGATGGTAAATGGTATAAAATTCCCCAACAATCTGCCCTAGCATTCCACTCCGAGCCATTACCGGTGGCAGACGGGGACCCGTCGCCTGCAACAGAAAATGCACGGGGAATATCTCAGCATCGAACGGATCCTGTACGTGGTCATTGCCGTCGTTGGAGTCCCTGGTAAACGCTAAGAACAATTCAAGTCTTAGAATTCGTGTGTTAACTGGTGCTGACCTGATTAGGATCATGTTGTAAACTTCCCAGCTAACGATCGTTGTGCTGGAATAAGTCAGTCATACCAATCCTTTCAGTGAAATATTCCGAATTAATAGCGGATTGTTCGAATTTCAAAGGGTCGAAACTAATCCTCTTTTTCTATTTCGCTTGGGCAGCAGTATGAGTTGTGATGTCTCTAACATCAATAAACCCTTGCATCCCCCCTCTCTCAATCCCTCCCCCACCCAAGTGGTACCAGCTTCAACGTCGTCTTGTTGTCTGTAACTCGTTGTCACCCAGTCCCGAGCTGATTATCAGTGGCCTGTTTCATTTATCCCCGTTATTTTTTACATATCTTTCATTTATTTGTTCTATATCTCTCTACATCACCGTCTACATCTCTCGTTTGACTCGGTCTGAAACAGGGTCTGGAGCCGTAACGCCATCTGTTCCTCTCCAGAGACGCTGCCTGACTCGCGGAGTTGCTCTAGCTTTCTGTATCCATCCTCTTTTCTCTCTCCCGGGACGGTGGCGCAGCGGTAGAGTTTCCGCCTTACAGCGAATGCAGCGCCGGAGACCCGGGTTCCATCCCGACTATGGGTGCTGTCTGCACGGAGTTTGTACGTTCTCCCCGTGACCTGCGTGGGTTTTCTCCGAGATCTTCGGTTTCCTCCCACACTCCAAAGACGTACAGGTATGTAGGTTAATTGACTGGGTAAATGTAAAAATTGTCCCTAGTGTGTGTGGGATAGTGTTAGTGTGCGGTGATCGCTGGGCGGCGTGGACTCGGTGGGCTGTATCTCTAAATCTAAAAAATCTAAACTAGAATGACCATTTTGCATGCAGTGGGACCTTGCCGAGGGTTGTCCCAATACTCAGCACAGGCCGCTCTCCGGGACCGTGTGACGGGGAGTGATTAACGTTGTGAAATCACCGTGTGAGGTATTGATCAAAGTGAACGTACGACGATGTGGCTCCCCACTATGCAGTCGGATTCCACCGCCTGTTTCTCAATAATGGGCTTGATCTCCTGAACCGGTGGCCGCGGCATCTCCGGCGTCTGTTATTACCGACCTGAACTCACTGTGGAATGAATCTATTCACGCAGCCACTTTCCTGCCGGATTGTAAATTGGCCTGGCCTGCCCTGCCCCGACAACTCTCCCATTTCCTATCAGGTGCCGAGTTCCCAGACCCCCAGTTAAACGTGGTCGGTCTCTGTAATGTCGGAGCCCGGCCCCATCAGAGGCGGAGAGCTCGGTAACCTACAGAAAGGGACATTCCGCCTCAAGCAACGGGCTGTTCATTTCCTTTCCGCCCTTTATTGCTTCATCTCCTCTCCCCTGAATCCGAGAGGCGGAGCCATTCCCGACACTGTTAAACCGGCAAACATGCACCGAGTTGATTTTTAAGGTGACAACCGAGCCGGTGTTCATCCCCAGTGAACGTGTGTAATAATGCCCAGTGTGCTGCTGTTCAGCCCCAGTGAACGTGTGTAATAACACCCAGTGTACTCGTGTCAGCCCCAGTGAACGTGTTCAGTAATGCCCAGTGGACTGGTGTTCATCCCCAGTGAACGTGTTCAGTAATGCCCAGTGTACTGGTGTCAGCCGCAGTGAACGTGTGTAATAATGCCCAGTGTACGGGTGTCAGCCGCAGTGAACGTGTGTAATAATGCCCAGTGTGCTGCTGTTCAGCCCCAGTGAACGTGTGTAATAATGCCCAGTGTGCTGCTGTTCTGCCCCAGTGAACGTGTGTAATAATGCCCAGTGTGCTGCTGTTCAGCCCCAGTGAACGTGTGTAATAATGCCCAGTGTACTGGTGTTCATCCCCAGTGAACATGTGTAACAATGCCCAGTGTACTGGTGTTCAGCCCCAGTGAACGTGTTCAGTAATGCCCAGTGTCCGTTCCCATTTCTCTCTGCAGTGAATTCCGTGGCGATTGTGATCCTGTCCCGGGGAAAGTGCGGCCTCTCCACCTGCACCACTCGCTACCTGGTGGCCATGGCAGCGGCGGATCTGCTGGTCGTTATCACCGAGGTTATTTTACGTCGGATCAGACTTCGTTTCTTTCCGTGGAGTTTCCTGTCCTTCACCCCTGTGTGCCGTGTTATATCGGCACTGTTGTCTGCGGCTACAGAGTGTTCTGTCTGGTTCACGGTTGCTTTCACCTTTGATCGTTTTGTCGCCATTTGTTGCCAGAAGCTGAAAACAAAATATTGCACCGGAAAAACTGCGGCTGCGGTTCTCGCAACAGCCGGCGTTCTGCTCTGTCTGAAAAACCTTCCCCGCTACTTTACTTATGAACCCGGACGGGTCATCGATAATGTCCCGTGGCTCTGTATACTGATGGACAGTTATTACACAGATCCCAGATGGATTGGATTTGACTGGTTCGACACGGTTTTAACTCCGCTCCTCCCTTTCGCTGTGATCCTGCTGCTCAACGCTCTGACAGTCCGGCACATTTTAGTGGCCAGTCGGGTCCGTCAGGGGCTGAGGGGTCAGAGCAAGGGGGAGAACCGCAGTGACCCGGAGATGGAGAGCAGGAGGAGGTCTGTGGTTTTACTCTTCGCCATCTCCGGCAGCTTCATCCTCCTGTGGCTGACGGCGATTGTAAGCTTCTTTTATTCTCATATTGCAGGAACTGGAACATATCGGAATGTTTCTCAGTGGATCTTTCACGACGTCGGGTATTTGCTGAGGAATCTCAGCTGCTGCACGAACACGTTTATTTACGCGGCCACACAGTCCAGGTTCAGGGAGCAGGTGAAGAGCGCGGTGAAATATCCGGTCAACTCATTGCTTCGGTTTATTAATAAATCCGCATCGTGAGCGCATTTCAGAGGAGCCCGAGTCTCTCTGGTTTCGGCTTCAGCCCCTGATATTCACCGCCGATCTATCTTGGTCTCAGTCCGGGCGGATAATCCCATCCGAGTCAGCATGGATTTACGAAGGGGAAATTATGCTTGACTAATCTTCTGGAATTCTTTGAGGATGTAACATGTAAAATAGACAAGGGAGAGCCAGTGGATGTGGTGTACCTGGACTTTCAGAAAGCCTTTGATAAGGTCCCACACAGGAGATTAGTGAGCAAAAGTAGAGCACATGGTATTGGGGGTAGGGTACTGACATGGATAGACAGCAGGTTCTAGTTAGCAGACTGGAAACAAAAAATAGGGATTAACTGGTCCCTTTCAGAATGGCAGGCAGTGACTAGTGGGGTACCACAAGGCTCGGTGCTGGGACCGCAGCTATTTACAATATACATTAATGACTTGGATGAAGGGATTAAAAGTAACATTAGCATATTTGCAGATGATACAAAGCTGGGTGGCAGCGAGAACTGTGAGGAGGATGCTATGAGTTTGCAGGGTGACTTGGACAGGTTGGGTGAGTGGGAGGATGCATGGCAGATGCGGTTTAGTGTTGATAAAAGTGAGGTTATCCACTGTGGTGGCAAGAACAGGAAGGCAGATAATTACCTGAATGCTGTCAGGATAGGAAAAGAGGAAGTACAACGAGATCTGGGTGTCCTTGTACATCAGTCACTGAAAGTTAGCGTGCAGGTACAGCAGGCAGTGAAGAAAGCCATAACGAGAGGAGTTGAGTATAGGAGCAAAGAGGTCCTTCTGCAGTTGTACAGGACCCTGGTGAGACCACACCTGGAGTATTGCGTGCAGTTTTGGTCTCCTAATTTGAGGAAGGACATCCTTGCTATTGAGGCAGTGCAGCGTAGGTTCATGAGGTTAATCCCCGGGATGGCGGGACTGTCGTATGAGGAAAGATTGGAAAGACTGGGCTTGTATACACTGGAGTTTAGAAGGATGAGAGGGGATCTTATAGAAACGCATTACAAATTATTAGGGGATGCAGGAAACATGTTCCCGATGTTGGAGGGGTCCAGAACCAGGTGCCACAGTTTAAGAATAAGGGGTAGGCCATTTTGAACGGAGATGAGGAAAACTTTTTCACACAGAGAGTTGTGAATTTGTAGAATTTTCTGCCTCAGAAAGCAGTGGAGGCCGATTCACTGGATGCTTTCAAGAGAGAGCTAGATAGAGCTCTTAGGGCTAGCGGAATCAAGGGGTATGGGGAGAAGGCAGAAACGGGGTACTGATTGTGGATGATCAGCCATGATCACAATGAATGGTGCTGGCTTGAAAGGCCGAATGGCCTCCTCCTGCACCTATTGTCCATGTATCTACGCATCTATGTATCGACGGTCCGCTGCAGAATCTCAAACCAGTCACAGCCAGATCCGTCACAATTCCATAATCTCTCTTCCAGTGGCGACCGTTCCGGTGTAAATTCCACCCTGGGACCAATTGTGCCTTCTCTCTCTCCGCAGTGCGGACGGCTCTAATCTCCGCAATGGGAACGAGCGCAAATCGCCCTCTGCAGTGGGGGACTGCTTGGCGTAAACGTCCCTCTGAGTTAGATAGAGCTCTTAAGGATAGCGGAGTCAGGGGGTATGGGGAGAAGGCAGGAACGGGGTACTGATTGAGAATGATCAGCCATGATCACATTGAATGGCGGTGCTGGCTCGAAGGGCCGAATGGCCTCCTCCTGCACCTATTGTCTATCGTCTATTGTCTATGGTCTATTGTCTATTGTCTATTATCTATATCTCTATTGTCTATTGTCTATGGTCTATTGTCTGTTGTCTGTTGTCTGTTGTCTATATCTCTATTGTCTGTTGTCTGTTGTCTATTGTCTATGGTCTATGGTCTGTTGTCTGTTGTCTGTTGTCTGTTGTCTATTGTCTCTTGTCTATTGTCTATATCTCTATTGTCTATTGTCTATGATCTATGGTCTGTTGTCTATTGTCCCTTGTCTATTGTCTATTGTCTATATCTCTATTGTCTATTGTCTATGGTCTATTGCCTATTGTCTGTTGTCTGTTGTCTGTTGTCTGTTGTCTGTTGTCTGTTGTCTGTTGTCTGTTGTCTGTTGTCTGTTGTCTGTTGTCTGTTGTCTGTTGTCTGTTGCCTGTTGTCTATGGTCTATGGTCTATTGTCTATTGTCTATGGTCTATTGCCTATTGTCTGTTGTCTGTTGTCTGTTGTCTGTTGTCTGTTGTCTGTTGTCTGTTGTCTGTTGTCTGTTGCCTGTTGTCTATGGTCTATGGTCTATGGTCTATGGTCTATGGTCTATTGTCTATGATCTATGGTCTGTTGTCTATTGTCTCTTGTCTATTGTCTATATCTCTATGGTCTATTGTCTATTGTCTATATCTCTATTGTCTATTGTCTATTGTCTATATCTCTATTGTCTATTGTCTATTGTCTATATCTCTATTGTCTATTGTCTATTGTCTATATCTCTATGGTCTATTGTCTATTGTCTATATCTCTATTGTCTATTGTCTATATCTCTATTGTCTGTTGGCTGTTGTCCATTCCCACCACGCACCCATCTCCCTGCACGTTGCGGATTAGTCCGGTGTAAACTAGTCCGGTGTAAACTAGTCCGGTGTAAACTAGTCCGGTGTAAACTCCGCTCTGGGACGACCCGTCCTATCTCCCTCATCAGTTCACACATGCCTCCTGATCGTGGTGTATCTGGTACAACCAAACCCAGAACGGTCCCCGATCTCCCAGATGTGGTCCGTCCGCAGTGCCCTTTCCCCGGATCCCACTGCCCGGTCGCTCCTCAGGGCGGTCCGCTTCTTGTAATCTCCCCCTACGCCGGGGGAGCATTGAGTACAGATCGGCCTAAGGTCGGCCTCGCCCATCCGATACTGACCCGGCAGGTGCCTGCAGAGATCTCAGCTCTTGACTCTTTGGCGGCCATCGAGGTGCCCCGGGATCTCACACACCCGTGGGGGAGAGGGGCGTTGACTGAAGAGGGAAATGGGGAGCGGGGTTATGTGGAGAGAGGCAGAGATGGAGGAGAAGAGGGAACGGGGTGTGGGGGAGAGGGCCAGGGGGAGGGGGAAGCAGCATCGGTGTGATGGGGAGAGAGGGACGGGAAGACAGTGGAAGTCGAGTGGTGAGAGGAGAAGCAGAGGTCACACATGTTTACGGGGCGGTTAAAGGAGAGCGGGGAAAAGAATGGCCACAGAAAGGTTTGGGGAATGGGGGAGAGGCAGGGGTGTGGAGTGGACACTGCGGACGGGGACTGCTGACGGATTTGTGCCGACGGAAACCGTTATTCCATGCTGATCTGACAGTCATTGCGTCCACACGCGGTCAAGCCATCGCCACCCTGTGTTTATCAACGCGAGGATCTGGGCGTGGACGTTCAAGGGAATCTAGGCGATGGTGTTTCGTCAGACACGGGTAACCAGGGGTCAATGTCGAGAGGGTGCATGCACTCCACACACGTGTACACAGGGGCAGTGCTAGGAGGGTCTGTACACCGCTCACGTGTACAAGGGGTAGTGCTAGGAGGGTCTTACACCACACACGTGTACAAGGGGTAGTGCTAAGAGGGTCTTACACCACACACGTGTACACAGGGGTAGTGTTGACAGGGTCTGTACACCGCTCACGTGTACAAGGGGCAGTGTTGGAAGGGGCTGTGCACTCCAGACACATTTATACAGGGAGCAGGTTTAGCAGGGTGTGTATACTCCAGTCACATGTACACGGGTGCCGATGTTGGGAGGGACTATACACCCCGGACACCCTCGCACGGGTTCGGTGTTGGGTTGTCGTACACATTCCAGATACGTGTACGCAGGTTTCGCGGTTAGAATTTGAGTGCACCCAAGGCACGTGTACACAGCTGCGGAGTAGGCAGTGTGTGTGTGTGTGTGTGTGTGTGTGTGTGCACTAAGTTCACGTGTGCACGATTCGGTGTAGGATGTGCGTCCAGACACGAGTATGCAGGAGAATAGAGAATAGACAATAGGTGCAGGAGGAGGCCCTTCGGCCCCTCGAGCCAGCACCGCCATTCAATGTGATCATGGCTGATCATTCTCAATCAGTACCCCGTTCCTGCCTTCTCCCCATACCCCCTGACTCAGCTATCATTAATAGCTCTATCTAGCTCTCTCTTGAAAGCATCCAGAGAATTGGCCTCCACTGCCTGCTGAGGCAGAGAATTCCACAGAATCACAACTTTCTGACATTCATAGCAAGAGGATTTGGGTGTAGGAGCAGGGAGGTTCTGCTGCAGTTGTACAGGGCCTTGGTGACACCGCACCTGGAGTATTGTGTACAGTTTTGGTCTCCTAATCTGAGGAAATACATTCTAGCCTTAGAGGGAGTACAGAGAAGGTTCACCAGATTGATCCCTGGGATGGCGGGACTTGCATATGAGGAAAGACTGGATAGACTGGGCTTATACTCGCTGGAATTTAGAAGACTGAGGGGGGATCTTATAGAAACATATAAAATTCTTAAGGGGTTGGAGAGGCTAGATGCGGGAAGATTGTTCCCGATGTTGGGGGAGTCCAGAACTAGGGGTCACAGCATAAGGATAAGGGGGAAGTCTTTTAGGACCGAGATGAGAAAACATTTCTTCACACAGAGAGTGGTGAGTCTGTGGAATTCTCTGCCTCAGAAGGTAGTTGAGGGCAGTTCATTGGCTATATTTAAGAGGGAGTTAGATGTGGCCCTTGTGGCTAAAGGGATCAGGGGTTATGGAGAGAAGGCAGGTACATGTTACTGAGCTGGATGATCAGCCATGATCATATTGAATGGCGGTGCAGGCTCGAAGGGCCGAATGGCCTACTCCTGCACCTATTTTCTATGTTTCTATGTTTCTATGAAAAAGTTTTTCCTCGTCTCCGATCTAAATGGCCTACCCCTTATTCTTAAACCGTGGCCCCTTGTTCTGGACTCCCCCAACATTGGGAACATGTTTCCTGCCTCTAACGTGTCCAACCCCTTAATAATCTTATATGTTTCGATAAGATCCCCTCTCATCCCCTCTAAATTCCAGTGTATACAAGCCTAGTCGCTCCAGTCTTTCAACATATGACAGTCCCGCCATTCCGGGAATTAACCTAGTAAACCCACGCTGCACGCCCTCAATAGCAAGAATATCCTTCCTCAAATTTGGAGACCAAAACTGCACACAGTACTCCAGGGGACGGTGTTAGGATCGTGTGTGCACACGACGCACGTACACAGGTTCGGTGTTGAGAGCGTGTGTGCACTGCGGAGTTGGTGGTTGGGAGAGTGTACACCGCAGTCGGGTGTCCGGCCCGGCTGCCACACATGCCAATGCATGCCACCCACCATATTCCAGTTTAAATATCTGCCCCGCGCATCGACTTTGAATTGTGCCCCTAAATCTATGCCCCCCCCCCCCCCCCCCCCCCCCCCGCCCCACACCATGACCTTTACGTTCTGGGTAGGAAGCTTCTATTCTGTCTCGGCCTCGCAGATTTTACATACTTCTTTCAGATCGCCAAAGGCGCGCAGTGAACGAGGAAGACGCTTGTGGAAATATTTATTTTAATACCAGAGGTCTGACAAATAAGAGGATCTTTCTCTCTCTCTCTTTACCTCTCTTTATCTCACTTTCTCACTTTCTCTCTTCTCCCTTTTTTATTCCATTCCAATGACTTTATTCAACAATTGCATATTACAGTGTACCAAGAATACATTAATGGTCACAATACACCAGGCAGCCATTACAGTAGTATAATCTTTATCTACAATGCTCTCCACCCCACGCGGCGACCAGCGCTCACAGAAGGCATCCAGAGTCCCTGTGACTCTCTCTCTCTCTCTCTCTCTCTCTCTCTCTCTCTCTCTCTCTCTCTCTCTCTCTCTCTATCTCTCTCTCTCTCTCTCTCTCTCTCTCTATATATATATATATATATATATATATATATGTGTGTGTATCTTTTCTCGCTTCTCTCTCTTTCTCTTTCTCTCTCTCGCTTCATCTCTCTCTCTCTCTCCTCTCTCCTCTCTCTTCCCCCTCTCCCTCTCTCTCCTGTTTCTCTCTCTCTCCCTCTCTCTCCCTCCTTCTCTCTCTCTTCCTCTCTCCCCTTATCTCTCGCTCTATCTCTCTCTCTCTCTCTCTCTCTCTCTCTCTCTCTCTCTCTCTCTCTCTCTCTCTCTCTCTCGCTCTCTCGCTCTCTATATGTCTCTCTCTCTTCTCTCTCTTCTCTCTCTTTATCTCTCTCTCTCTCTCTCTCTCTGTCTCTCTCCTCTCTCTTTATCTCCCTTTCTCCATCTCCCTGTCTCTCGCTCTTTCTCTCTCACTCTATTTCTCTCTCTATCTCTCGCTCTATCCCTCTCGATCTCTATCTATCTACCTCTGTCTCTCTCTATATCTATCTATCTCTCGCTCTCCCTCTCTTTCTCTCTTCCGTCTCCTCTCTCTTTCTCTGTCTGTCTCTTTCTCGTTCTCTCTCTCCCCTCTCCCTCCCTCTCTCATACTCCCCCCTCTCTCTCTCTCCCCTCCTCTCTGTCCCTTTCGCTCTCCCTCTCTCTCTCTCCCCCACTTCTCCCAAATGTCCTAGTCTCCATCCCCTTCCCCTCTTCTCCTCCATCCATACAACTATCCTCTCACCTTCCCTCCGCCTATCCTCCCCATCTCCTCCACATCCCCACTCCTCCCCTCCCTCCTCCCGTCTCTCTATCCTCCCTCCCCATCACCTCCACAACTCCCCTTCACACACCCACACCATCTTCCCTCCCCTATCCTCCCCTCCATTCTCCACTCCCTATCTCCTCCCCTCGCCGTGTCTCCTGTACTAATCAAAACTCTATCTATCTCTGTTCTTAAAATATCCACTGACTTGGTGCCTGCAGCCTCATGTGGCAGGAATTCTACAGATTCACCGCCGTCTGACTAAAGAAATTCCTCCTCATCACCTTCCTTAAGGAAGGAATTCTGAGGCTGTGCCCTCCGGTCCTCGACTCTCCTGCTGGTGGAAATATCTTCTCCACATCCACTCTATCCCGGCCTTTCACTATTCGGCAAGTTTCAATGAAATCCCCCCTCATTCTTCTAAACTCCAGCGAGTTCAGGCCCAATGCCTCTCCTCCCAACCCTCCTCCCCTCCGCCTCTCCTACAAGTCACTCTCCCCCTTCCATAATCTTCACGCCCCATCCCTTCCCCTCCCTCTCACGTCCCATTCTCCAACCCCTCTCCTCCATCCTCCCCTTCCACACTCCTCTCTTCACCCTTCCTCCACTCCTCTCATCCCTCCCCCTACTCCGCTCTCCACCCCTTCCCCTCCTCCGCTGTCCTCTTTCGCTGCCCGCTCTTCCCTTCCCCTCCCAAGTGCCCCCCTCCCCCACTCTCCGCTCCCCTGCCCTGCTCACCACCACCCATTCTCGCTCTCCTCCCCAATCCTTCACCACCCCTTTCCCATCCCTGTCTCCACTCCCCCTCCCATTCCTTTCTCTCCCCTTTCCTACACTTCTCTCCTCCACTCCCCTCCTATCCCTTTCTCCACCCCTTATTTCTCTCCACCCTCACCTCCCACCTTTCTCTCCACTGCACCCTCTCTCCTCTCCCGTCCACTCTACCCTCCTCCACTGCTCCTCCTTTCCACGCCCCTCCTCTCTCCTCCCACATTGTGCACAGTTATCCAAGCTCACCGTACATACTGTCCAATATCATGCACCTGGTATAGGCCGAGCATCTTATCCTTCAGATGGTGTGGAACGACGCCAATAATATATGTTCCCTGAGCATGCTGACATATCTGATCCACTTGGCTCGCTGTGGTCAGCGATCTTAGGTGACAGTCATGTTGCATGTCCTGACTCCATTGTTTCAGTTGCTGATTCGATATCCAATTGCTCGGCTAACATTGGAATGCCTCCTGCACCTGACACATGAGCCAGTTGGAATAAACACTTTTCCCAATGCTTTTCCTGAGAAATATAACTCACCGAGTAACACGCGTAGGAAAGTAACTGCAGATGCTGGTTCAAATTGAAGGTAGACGCAAAATGCTGGAGTAACTCAGCGGGTCAGGCAGCATCTCAGGAGAGAAGGAATGGGTGACGTTTCGGGTCGAGACCTTTCTTCAGACTGATGTCAGGGGAGGGGGCAGGACAAAGATAGAATGTAGTCCGAGACAGGAAGGTTAGTGGGAGAACTGGGAAGGGGGAGGGGATAGAGAGGGAAAGCAGGGACTATCTGAAGTTAGAGAAGTCAATGTTCATACTGCTGGGGTGTAAACTGCCCAAATGAAATATGAGATGCTGTTCCCCCAATTTGCGTTGGGCCTCACTCTGACAATGGAGGAGGCCCATGACAGAAAGGCCCGACTGGGAGTGACAATGGAGGAGGCCCATGACAGAAAGGCCCGACTGGGAGTGACAATGGAGGAGGCCCATGACAGAAAGGCCAGACTGGGAGTGACAATGGAGGAGGCCCATGACAGAAAGGCCAGACTGGGTCCTCTGTCCCTCTCTATCCCCTCCCTCTTCCCAGTTCTCCCACTGTCTTCCTGTCTCCAACTGCATCCTATCTTTGCCCCACCCCCCCCCCTGACATCAGTCTGAAGAAGGGTCTCGACCCTAAACGTCACCCATTCCTTCTCTCCTGCGATGCTGCCTGACCCACTGAGTTACTCCAGCATTTTGTGTCTACCTCATTCTAGCATTCTATTTAATGTCCCCTCGCATGGTTTGGTAGTTTAACTTCCTAAAGGAATACTTTCACTGCTTCGCCCTCTGCCTTACTCAATTTCACGGCATCTTTAAATAACAGTGGCCATTCCCTGTGTCACCTCTGTCTTCTCCCTCAGCTCTCTCCTCTGTTCTGCTACATCCATCATATTAACAGTGGGCAGCCCTGCTGAGAATCCTACTAGCCCTCTTCAAATGTTATGTTTTTTATCCCTTTTCCCAATAACTGGTGCCTTGACAAATATAGGAATAATTCCCTTGAGAGTGTCGAGCATCATTCTGCAAAGTCCAACCGTGTAAGGTTAAACATCACCTGAATGTGACGGGGATGGGGAACAAAGGTGACTTTATTACATCTATCGTCATCACTGAGTCGTGACCATCCCCTGCCTGAACATCCTCATCACAGCGGGTCGGGCTCTTTGGTTGTGGTTGTGGTTTTGTTGTGGTTGTGGTTGTGGTTGTGGTTCTGGTTCGGGTCCTAGTTGTGGTTGTGGTTGTGGTTGTGGTTGTGGTTGTGGTTGTGGTTTTGTTGTGGTTGTGGTTGTGGTTGTGGTTCTGGTTTTGTTGTGGTTGTGGTTCTAGTTCTGGTTGTGGTTGTGGTTCTAGTTCTGGTTGTGGTTGTGGTTCTAGTTCTGGTTGTGGTTGTGGTTGTGGGTCTGGTAGTGGTTGTGGTTCGGGTCCTAGTTCTGGTTGTGGTTGTGGTTCTAGTTCTGGTTGTGGTTGTGGTTGTGGTTCTAGTTGTGGTTGTGGTTGTGGTTGTGGTTCTAGTTCTGGTTGTGGTTGTGGTTCTAGTTGTGGTTGTGGTTGTGGTTGTGGTTGTGGTTGTGGTTCTAGTTCTGGTTGTGGTTGTGGTTCTTGATCTGGTTGTGGTTGTGGGTCTGGTTGTGGTTGTAGTTGTGGTTCTAGATCTGGTTGTGGTTCTGGTTGTGGTTCTAGATCTGGTTGTGGTTGTGGTTGTGGTTCTGGTCGTGGTTGTGGTTGTGGTTCTGGTTCTGGTCTTGGTTGATTACTCCGCAAACACCTCATGTGGTTATCTGGTGCAGGTTGGAGTGAGTGGAGTAGTGATTAGATTTTGAAGTGGGCCTTTGTGACCAAGGTGAGGAGATCGAGTTGCACAATCCCTTTTTTAAATGACTGAACATCGTGTGTTGGGTGGTAACATGTTCCATTCCCTTATCGTCCTCGGGTAAAAGGAATATAGGTGGCAAAGTTTATTGAAACTCAGCTAGTTGATGATGTCGGGTCAGGTATTTTGTCTTGTTTCATGGCATTTGGTGCTCTGGGATGACGGGAGATTTGATGGCGTGATTTTGTGAATCTCTTTGTAAATTGCAATGGCTCTCGGCAGTTGTGGCCCGGGGTAAGTGAGTTTAACGCACATGTAACCAAACCACACAATGTTGATCTCCGTATATTACAGTAATGGGTTCTGCAGACCCACATCGATGCATAATAAACCGCATTTGTGCATTTCCCCCTTCGACCTCATGAGAGCCAACCCCAAACACCACGATCACAACATGTTCCACTTCACACTGCACCATTTGTCCAATCATCAGTAGATCTTGTTCAATTTAGGGCTTCTGATGGTTAAATGGCGTCTCGTTGGAGCACACATCGATCCAGCCTGATGCATGCATGTTAGAAACCTGCAAAAATAGAAATGCATCCAGCGAAACTGCCGATTGTGTTAGTTACATGTTTCCTTTATGGCTTTTCAATACTGCTTTTTGTACCCTCTCTCATTATCACAGTGCAAATGGAAGAATTTAGCCAAACCTGAGAATCTCAATACTGGCAAGCAGGTCAGGGTTGGATGTGTAGGGGGGAACTGCAGATGTGTAGGGAGGAACTGCAGATGTGTAGGGAGGAACTGCAGGTGTGTATGAAGGAACTGCAGGTGTGCATGAAGGAACTGCAGGTGTGCATGAAGGAACTGCAGATGTGTAGGGAGGAACTGCAGACATGTAGGGAGGAACTGCAGATGTGTAGGGAGGATCTGCAGATGTGTATGAAGGAACTGCAGGTGTGCATGAAGGAACTGCAGATGTGTAGGGAGGAACTGCAGATGTGTAGGGAGGAACTGCAGATGTGCAGGAAAGAACTGCAGATGCTGGTTTACACCGAAGATAGATACAGAATGCTGGAGTAACTCAGTGGGACTGGCAGCAGCACCAGATAGAAGGAAAAGATGACATAGACAATAGGTCAGGAGGAGGCCGTTCGGCCCTTCGAGCCATTCAATGTGATCATGGCTGATCATCCACAATCAGTACTCCATTCCCGCCTTCTCCCATACCCCTTGTTTTTGCTAGCCCTAAGAGCACTATCTAACTATCTTTTGAATGCATCCAGTGAATTGGCCTCCACTGCCTTCCGAGGCAGAGACTTCCACAAATTCACAACTCTCTGTGTGATAAAGTTTTTCCTCATCTCAGTTCCAAATGGCCTAACCCTTATTCTTAAACAGTGGCCTCTGGTTCTGGACTCCCCCAACATCGGGAACATGTTTAGGAAAATAACTGCAGATGCTGGTTTAAGTCGAAGATCGACACAAAGTGCTGGAGTAACTCAGCGGGTCAGGCAGCATCTTGGGAGAGAAGGAATGGGTGATGTTTCAGGTTGAGACCCTTCTTCAGACTGATGTCAGGGGAGGGGTGGGGCAAAGATAGGATGTAGTAGGAGACAGGAAGACTAGTGGGAGAACTGGGAAGGGGGAGGGGAAAGAGAGCGCACTTTCCCCTGCAACCGCAGGAGATGCAACACCTGTCCCTTTACACCCACCCCCCTCGACTTCATCCAAGGACCCAAACAGTCTTTCCAGGTGAGACAGAGGTTCTCCTGCACCTCCTCCAACCTCATCTATTGTATCCACTGTTCCAGGTGTTAACTTCCTTACATCGGCGAAATCAAACACAGGCTCGGCGATCGTTTCGCTCAACACCTCCGCTCAGTCCGCCTTAACCAACCTGATCTCCCGGTGGCTGAGCACTTCAACTCCCCCTCCAATTCCCAATCTGACATTTCTGTCATGGGCCTCCTCCATTGTCAGAGTGAGGCCCAGCACAAATTGGAAGAACAGCATCTCATATTTCGCTTGGGCAGTTTACACCCCAACAGTATGAACATTGACTTCTCTAACTTCAGATAGTTCCTCTGTCCCTCTCTTCCCCTCCCCTTCCCAGTTCTCCCACTAGTCTTCCTGTCTCCTACTACATCCTATCCTTGTCCCACCCCCTCTCCTGACATCAGTCTGAAGAAAGGTCTCTACCAGAAACGTCACCCATTCCTTCTCTCCCGCGATGCTGCCTGACCCACAGAGTTACTCCAGCATTTTGTGTCTACCTTCGGGAACATGTTTTCTGCATCTAGCATGCCCAATCCCTTAATAATCTTGTATGTTTCCATAAGATTCCCTCTCATCCTTATAAATTCCAGTGAATACATGCCCAGTTGCCCCATTCTTTCATCATATGACAGTCCCGCCATCCCGGGAATTAACCTCATGAACCTACGCTGCACTCACTCAATAGCAAGAATGTCCTTCCTCAAATTAGGAGACCAAAACTGCACACAATAATCCAGGTGTGGTCTCACCAGGGCCCTGTACAACTGTAGAAGGAAGTTTTTTCCATATACTCAACTCCTCTTGTTATGAAGGCCAACATGCCATTAGCCTGCTGTACCTGCATGCTTCCTTTCAGTGACTAATCTACTAGGACTCCTGGGTCTCGTTGCACTTCCCATTTTCCTAACCTGATACCATTCAGATAATAATCTGCCTTCCCGTTCTTGCCTCCAAAGTGGATAACCTCACATTTATCCACATTAAACTGCATCTGCCATGCATCTGCCCACTCACACAACCTGTCCAAGTCACCCTGCAACCTCATAGCATCCTCCTCACAGTTCACACTGCCACCCAGCTTTGTGTCATCTGCAAATTTGCTAATGTTACTGTTAATTCCTTCATCTAAATCATTAATGTATTTTGTAAATAGCTGCGGTCCCAGCACCGATCCTTGCGGTACCCCACTAGTCACCGCAAGGGTTACTTAAAGTTAGAGAAATCCATGTTCATACGGCTGGGGTGTCAGCTGCCCAAGCGAAATATGGGGTGCTGTTATCTCAATTTGTGTTGGGTCTGACTCTGACAATGGAGGAGGCCCAGGACAGAAAGGCCAGTGTGGGAATGGGAGGGTGGGTTCAAGTATTTAGCAACTGGAAAATCACGTAGGCCCATCCGGACTGAGCATACGTGTTGGATGTTGGTAAATGCCGACATTTATTTCTCGCCGTAATCTACTCTGTTTACCTTCGTATATACTTTCCTGAAATCCCCTGTTTGTAAGGTAGGGTCTGGCGTTGTTGGCCAGCGGAGTACTGCATGGACCCCCATTTGCATTCTACCAGGCACACGCTGAACTTCACACACTGCACATTACCACAGACAGCAATCCTGGCTGCTCATTTACATTTTACAAGACAAACACTGATTACTTCAAAACAAGCTTTTACAAAAGTTTCTTCCCATCTGTTATCAGGCAACTGAGTCATCCTACCACAACCTGGCTCGAAGGGCCGAATGGCCTCCTCCTGCACCTGTTTTCTATGTAACCAGAGAGCAGAGCTGATCAACTATCTACCTCATTGGTGACCAAAGATACTAGAGGAGCAAGATGAACCACTCCGTTGAAATCGCCTATACTGAAGTGTAGTACGCAAAGGAGCGGATCGCTCGCCATTTTAGTAAGCAAACCCCACCGTTGGCTCTGCCTCTCGCTGTGTAATCAGTGTTGTGGGGGAACAGTATGTGTGATGATACCATTAACATGCAGAATATATCTCATCTATCAATTCACAGATTGTTGTTATTTTTATTTTTAAATGTTTCTGCAAGTTTCTGCCGACTAAAATGGCGCCGTGACATACTACAGTTTTGCTGGCTCTACCTTTCACTAAACGTTACTCCCTTATCATGTATCTGTATTAGTTTCAATATCATTATGGAGAAGGTCAAATCTGGTCCAAGGGTTGAGATTTTGGATTGGAGAAAGGCTAATTTTGAGGAGATGAGAAAGGATTTAAAAGAAGTGAAATGGAAATTTTTGTTTTATGAAAAGGATATAATAGAGAAATGGAGGACATTTAAAGGTGAAATTTTGAGAGTACAGAGTCTTTATGTCCCTGTTCGGTGGAAAGGAAAGAATAATAATTTGAAAGAGCCGTGGTTTTCCAGGGAAATTGGACACTTGGTTCGGAAAAAGAGGGAGATATACAATAAATATAAGCGGCAGGGAGTAAATGAGGTTCTTGAGGAATATAAAGAATGTAAAAGGAATCTTAAAAAGGAAATTAGAAAAGCGAAAAAAAGATATGAGGCTGCTTTGGCAAGTAATGTAAAAGTAAACCCCAAGGGGTTCTACAGATATGTCAATAGCAAAAGGATAGTGAGGGATAAAATTGGTCCATTAGAGAGTCAGAGTGGACAGCTATGTGTGAGCCGGAAGAAATGGGGGAGATATTAAACAATTTCTTTTCTTCGGTATTTACCGAGGAGAAGGATATTGAATTATGTGAGGTAAGCGAAACAAGTAGAGTAGTGATGGAAATTAGGAGGATTAAAGAAGAGGAGGTACGGACACTTTTGAAAAATATAAAAGTGGATAAGTCTCCAGGTCCTGATAGGATATTCCCTAGGACATTGAGGGAAGTTAGTGCAGAAATAGCAGGGGCTATGACGGAAATATTTCAAACGTCATTAGAAACGGGGATAGTGCCGGAAGATTGGCGCATTGCGCATGTTGTGCCTTTGTTTAAAAAAGGTTCTAAAAGTAAACCTAGCAATTATAGACCTATTAGTTTGACGTCTGTGGTGGGAAAATTAATGGAAAAGATACTTAGGGACAATATATATAATTATTTGGATAATCAAGGCCTGATTAGAAACAGTCAACATGGATTTGTGCCTGGAAGGTCATGTTTGACTAATCTTCTTGAATTTTTTGAAGAGGTTACCAGGGAAATTGATAAGGGCAAGGCTGTGGATGTTGTCTATATGGACTTCAGTAAGGCATTTGACAAGGTTCCACATGGAAGGTTGATTAAGAAGGTTAAATCGTTGGGTATTAATAGTGAGGTTGCAAGATGGATTCAACAATGGCTGAATGGGAGATACCAGAGGGTAACGGTTGACAATTGTATGTCAGGTTGGAGGCCAGTGTCTAGTGGAGTACCCCAAGGATCTGTGTTGGGTCCACTGTTGTTTGTCATTTACATTAATGATCTGGATGATGGTGTGGCAAATTGGATTAGTAAATATGCAGATGATACTAAGATAGGTGGTGTAGTTGATAGTGAGGTAGATTTTCAAAGTCTACAGAGAGACTTGGGTCTTTTGGAAGGGTGGGCTGAAAGATGGCAGATGGAGTTTAATGCTGATAAGTGTGAGGTGCTGCATTTTGGTAGGACAAATCAAAATAGGACATACAGGGTAAATGGTAGGGAATTGAGGAATGCAGTGGAACAGAGGGATCTGGGAATAACTGTGCATTGTTCCCTGAAGGTGGAATCTCATGTGGATAGGGTGGTGAAGAAGGCGTTTGGTATGCTTGTCTTTATAAATCAGAGCATCGAGTATAGAAGTTGGGATGTAATGTTAAAATTGTACAGGGCATTGGTGAGGCCGAATCTGGAGTATGATGTGCAGTTCTGGTCGCCAAATTATAGGAAGGATGTCGACAAAATGGAGAGGGTACAGAGGAGATTTACTAGAATGTTGCCTGGGTTTCAGCACTTAGGCTACAGAGAGAGGTTGAACAGGTTGGGTCTTTATTCTTTGGAGCGTAGAAGGTTGAGGGGGGACTTGATAGAGGTTTTTAAAATTTTGAGAGGGACGGACAGAGTTGACGTGGGTAGGCTTTTCCCTTTGAGAGTGGGGAAGATTCCAACAAGGGGACATAGCTTTAGAATTGAGGGACAAAGGTTTAGGGGTAACATGAGGGGGAACTTCTTTACTCAGAGGGTGGTGGCTGTATGGAATGGGCTTCCGGTGGAAGTGGTGGAGGCTAGCTCGGTTTTATTATTTAAGAGTAAATTGGATAGGTATATGGATAGGAGGGGATTAGAGGGTTATGGTCTGAGAGCAGGTAGATGAGACTAGGTCAGGGAGAATGGTCGGCGTGGACTGGTAGGGCCGGACAGGCCTGTTTCCATGCTGTAGTTGTTATATGGTTATATGGTTATATGTACACTGTAAATGGCTGGAATGTAATCATGTGTTGTCTTTCCGCTGACGATAGCACGCAACAAAAGCTATTCACTGTACCTCGGTACACCTGACAATAAACTAAACTGAATTTATAAACTCAAAGTCAATAATCTTTAACTTTGGAGCAATATCTTTCAAACCTTCAGAAGTACATTGTTACAGTATTAAGAAAAGTTATGTTTAACATCACTCACCTTTGTTCCAATCTATCTTCCAAAGTAACAATTTCAAATTCATAGTCCAAAGTATACCTTTCACAATTTCCCCCAAAAGGGAATTTCTTTCTGAAATGTTGGCGTCTTAATCCGGAATAGAGACTCACATTTCTAACACTTTAACGTGGATTCCACATTGCCAGTGTGAAATCCAGGTCTGTCTTTGAAATCAATTAAAAACAAAATAAGTAGGAAAAAAAACAAACAGCCAAAACACAGATCAGGCAAACCAAAACAGATTTTTGCGCCTCTCCTTCATTAAAACCTTTGGAGGAAAACATAATAAACTGATAATTTCCACATTGAAAGCTTCTAACAAATGCCCAAACAGTGAAAGATGAATGGGTTGGTATGGTTCGCTCACGCAACGTTTTAAAGGGTCATTACCTCTTCAGACGCAAGAGATACTAAAACCATATTTCACATGGAGGAGCAGAATCATGCAGTCATATCTTATTCCATCTGAGCTCTTATTCAACATTCCCTCAGAACTAATTTAATAAACAATTTAACAATCATTGCAGTCTCTGACTTCATGCTTTTCACCTCTTTTCATGCAAATGAATGGACGAATGGATGGATGAATGGATGAATGATTGAGTGAATGATTGAGTGAATGATTGAGTGGATGAATGAATGGATGATTGAGTGAATGAATGAATGACCAAGCCAAGTCACGTTTATTTGTCACATACACATACACAATGTGCAGTGAAATGAAAGTGGCAATGCCTGCGGATTGTGCAACAAAAAAATTACAGTTACAGCATATAAATTTAAATTAATACAGAAAGTAAATTTAGTCCCTGGAGTTATAATAGTTAACAGTCCTGATGGCCTGTGGGAAGAAACTCCGTCTCATCCTCTCCGTTTTCACAGCGTGACAGCGGAGGCGTTTGCCTGATCGTAGCAGCTGGAACAGTCCGTTACTGGGGTGGCAGGGGTCCCTCATGATCTTGCTTGCTCTCGATCTACACCTCCTGATGTATAGGTCCTGCAGGGGGACGAGTGTAATTCCCATGGTGCGTTCTGCCGAACACACTAATCTCTGCAGGGCCTTCCTGTCCTGGGCAGAGCTGTTCCCAAACCAGACTGTAATGTTGCCGGACAGGATGCTCTCTACAGCCCCAGAGTAGAAGCATTGAAGGATCCTCAGAGACACTCTGAATTTCCTCAGCTGTCTAAGGTGGTAAAGGCGCTGCTTTGCCTTACCCACCAGTGCGGCAATGTGCGTTGCCCATGTCAGATTCTCTGTGATGCGGACTCCCAAGTATTTAAAACTGCTCACCCTATCCACAATAGACCCATTTATCTCCAGTGGCGTGTACGTCCTTGGATGTTTAGCCCTTCTGAAGTCCACAATCAGCTCCTTTGTTTTGTGACATTCAAGAGGAGGCTATTGTCCTGACACCAGAGTGCCAGATCAGCCACCACCTAGGGTAGGCCTTCTCATCGTTGTTGGAGATCCGGCCCACCACCACAGTGTCATGTTGCTATTGAGGCAGTGCAGCATAGGTTCACGAGGTTAATCCCCGGGATGGCGGGACTGTCATATGAGGAAAGGTTGGAAGACTGGGCTTGTATTCGCTGGAGTTTAGAAGGATGAGAGTGGATCTTTCAGAGACGTATAAAATTGTAAAAGGACTTGACAAGCTAGATGCAGGAAAAATGTTCCCAATGTTGGGGGAGTCCAGAACCAGAGGCCACAGTCTTAGAATAAAGGGGAGGCCATTTAAAACTGGGCTGAGAAGAAACTTTTTCTCCCAGAGTGTTGTGAATTTGTGGAATTCTCTGCCACAGAGGGCAGTGGAGGCCAATTCACTGGATGGATATAAAATAGAGTTAGATAGAGCTCTAGGGGCTAGTGGAATCAAGGGATATGGGGAGAAGGCAGGCGCAGGTTACTGATTGTGGATGATCAGCCATGATCACAATGAATGGCGGTGCTGGCTCGAAGGGCCGAATGGCCTCCTCCTGCACCTATTTTCTATGTTTCTATGAATGAATGAATGAATGAATGAATGAAGTAATTAATTAACAAGGCCATCAGTCTAAAGAAGGGTCTCGACCCGAAACGTCACCGAGATGCTGCCTGACCTGTGGAGTTACTCCAGCATTCTGTGATACCTCCGATTTGCACCAGCATCTGCAGTTATTTTCCTAATTAACGAGGCCAGTCGCAATGATATTCTTTGTTTTGCATTGACAAGGCATGCACAAGGTATACAAAGAGGTGCCACCGAAAGGGCGCCGACAAAGTTTCAAAGTATTCCCTGCGAACACAAACCACATAAACACATTTCACTGCGGTTCCCCTCCGTTGGATTCCAACGTGTCCAGTGGCCCCAATCTCCGCACTCACCCTTTACTCCACCTCGACCGGCGCCCGGTCCAGTCCTGGCCGCTCCCACACAGATTCCTATCCCCCCAGCTCCCGGGAGGCGTCTCCCTCCGACTACCCCGTCCACCCTCCCTGCGCTCCCCCCACCCTCACCACGGTCCCTCTCCCCTCCTCACCCTCGCCGCACGCACCCCCCCCCCATCGGCCTCACCCCAACCCCCTCCCACTGCCCACCACACCTCACCCACTGCGTCGCAGCACTCCACCTGCCCACCTCACCCCATCCCACCCCCCCATTATCGCCCCACCCCCTGCGAACCTGACCCCTGCCCACCCCACCCCTGCCCGCCCCACCCCCCGCCCGCCCCACACCCAAACCCCGCCCCACCCCAACCCAGTCCCACTCCCCACCCCAACCCAGTCCCACTCCCCAACCCCACCTCCTGCCCCACCCCCCACTCCGCTGCCCCACTCCCCACCCCCCTGCCCCACCCCCCACTTCCCACCCCCTGCCCCACTCCCCACCCCCCTGCCCCGCTCCCCACCCCACCCCCCACTCCCCTGCCCCAATCCCCACCTCCTTGCCCCACTCCCCACCCCCTGCCCCACTCCACTCCCCACCCCCCTGCCCCACTCCCCGCCCCACTCCACACACCCCTGCCCCACTCCCCCGCCCCACTCCCCACCCCCCTGCCCCACTCCCCACCCCACTGCCCCACTCCCTACCCCCTGCCCCACTCCCACACCCCCACTCCCCACCTCCTGCCCCACTCCCCAGCCCCACTCCCCAGCCCCACTCCCTACCCCCTGCCCCACTCCCCACCCCCTGCCCCACTCCCCACCCCCCTGCCACACTCCCCACCCCCTGCCCCACTCCCCACCCCCCTGCCCCACTCCCCACTCCCTACCCCCTGCCCCACTCCCCACCCCCCTGCCCCACTCCCCACCCCCTACCCCCTGCCCCACTCCCCACCCCCCTGCCCCACTCCCCAGCCCCACTCCCCAACCCCCTGCCCCACTCCCCACCCCCTACCCCCTGCCCCACTCCCCACCCCCCACCCCACTCCCCACCCCACTCCCCGCCCCACTCCCCACCCCCCGCCCCACTCCCTACTCCCCACCCCCCTGCCCCACTCCCCACCCCCCTGCCCCACTCCCCACCCCACTCCCCACCCCCCTGCCCCACTCCCCACCCCCCAACCCCCCTGCCCCACTCCCCACCCCGCTGCTCCGACCCCTGACCGGATCCGCCCCGGCCTGGACTTCGCTCCCGCGGGCGATCGGAGCCTGAGTCGCCGCCCTGTCCACAACCATGTCCGTGTCCATGTCCGTGTCCGCTTGGCTGCGAGCGCTGCCCGGGACCCACAGCAACACGGCACGGACTCTCAGCTCCGGTAACCCGGGGATCACAGTGGGGGGGGATCAGTGTGGGGGGATTCGTGTGTGTGGGTGTTGGGTGTGTGGGGGGGGGGGGGGGGGTTGTGGGGGGGGTGTGGATGTGTGTGTGGGTGGGTGGGGTTTTGGGTGTGGGGGGGTGTGGGTGGGTGTGGGTGGGTGTGGGGGGGTGTGCGTGTGGGTGGGTGGGGGTGTGGGTGGGGGGTGGGGGTGTGGGTGGGTGTGGGTGGGTGTGGGGGGGTGTGGGGGGGTGTGCGTGTGGGTGGGTGGGGGTGTGGGTGGGGGGTGGGGGTGTGGGTGGGGGGTGGGGGCGGGGGGGTGTGCGTGTGGGTGGGTGGGGGTGTGGGTGGGGGGGGTGGGGGCGGGGGGGTGTGCGTGTGGGTGGGTGGGGGTGTGGGTGGGGGGGGGTGGGGGGTGGGGGCGGGGGGGTGGGTGGGGGTAGGTGTGTGGGTGGGGGTGAGTGTGCGTTTGGGTGGGTGTGGGTGGGTGTTTGGTGTGGGTGGGTGGGGGTATGGGTGGGGGGTGTGGGAGTGGGTGGGTGGGTGTGGGTGGGTGGGGGTGTGGGTGGGTGTGGGTGTGGGTGTGGGTGTGGGTGGGGCTGTGGGTGGGTGTGGGTGGGGGTGGGGGGTGTGGGTGGGGGGTGTGGGGGGGGGTGTGGGGTGGGGGTAGGTGTTGTTGCCGCTCGCAGGGCCGTGCAGAGTGGCCAGGAATGAGATCGGGATGTTGTCCATTCGCTGTGAGGAGGTGGTGGCCCCTCTGGACACTGCCCACACCTCCCACCCCTGGACACTGCCCACACCTCCCACCCCTGGACACTGCCCACACCTCCCACCCCTGGACACTGCCCACACCTCCCACCCCTGGACACTGCCCACACCTCCCAGCCCTGGACACTGCCCACACCTCCCACCCCTGGACACTGCCCACATCTCCCACCCCTGGACACTGCCCACACCTCCCACCCCTGGTCTGGACACTGCCCACACCTCCCACCCCTGGACACTGCCCACACCTCCCACCCCTGGTCTGGACACTGCCCACACCTCCCACCCCTGGACACTGCCCACACCTCCCACCCTGGACACTGCTCGCCTCTCGCAGATGGTCAACCCAACCCCATCACTGACCGCAACCTCCTCTCCACACAGCTATCCCAGGAGCCCCCTCACTGCCGGCCTGTGACGTCCAGCCTCAGCCCTACCAGGTGAGGGAGGGGCAGAGCCGGGACGGGACGGGGGGGGGGGAGGGGGTAGTGAGGGCGGGGGGGGGGGGACCAGAGCAAGGGGGGCAGTAGGGAGGGAAATGGAGGGAAGTGGGAGGGAGCGGGGCAAAGTGAGGGGGTGGGAAATGGGGCAGAGTGAGTGGGTGGGCAGAGGGAATGGGGAGAATGGAGGAACAGGGGGGCAGGTGGAGGGAGAGGGATGGGGGAGTAAGGGGGCAGAGTGAAGGAGAGGGTGAGAGCAGTTGGAAGGGAGGGGGGAGAGTGAAGGGGGTGTGGGGAGGGGCAGAGAAGGGGAGTCACAGGGTCATGGTGTTGAAACAGGCCCTTCGGCCTAAGCTGCCCACACAGACCAACATGTCCCATCTACACTTGTCCCACCTGCTCACATTTGGTCCATATCCCTCCAAACCTCACTTTGTGTGAAAACCTTACCCCTCTGATTCCAATAAATCTTTCCCCCTTCACCTTACACCTATGTTCTCTGGTCCTCGATTCCCCTACTCTGGGCATGAGACTCTGTGCGTCTACCCGATCTATTCCTCTCATGATTTTATACACCTCTATAAGATCTCCCCACATCCTCCTGCACTCCATGGAATAGAGACCCAGCCTAGTCAACCTCTCCCTGTAGCTCACACCCTCTAGTCCTGGCAACATCCTCGTAAATCCTCTCTGTATCCTTTCCAGCTCGACACCATCTTTCCTTTAACATGGTGCCCAGAACTGAACACAATAGTCTAAATGCGGCCTCACCAATGTTTTACACAGCTGCAACATGACCTCCCAACTTCTACAGCATACTCAATACTCTGACTGATGAAGGTTAATGTACCAAAAGCCTTTTTGACCACACTATCTCCCTGCCACTACCTTCCTTACCTTCAAGGGACTATACACCTGCAGATCCCTCTGTTCTACAACACTCCCCAGAGCCCTACCATTCACTGTGTGGGTCCTGCCTGTGTTGGATTTCCCAAATTGCAACACCTCACATTTCTTTGCAGAGTCAGAGTCACACAGGCCCTTCAGCCCACGTCGTCCATGCTGGCCACGATGCCCCATCTACGCTAGTCTTTGGTCCATATCCCTCTAAACCTGTCCTACCCACGTACCTGTCCAATATTCTTCAATGTTCTTTTAGCACCTGCCCCAATGACCTCCCCTGACATGATCGTACACACCTCCATAGGATCACCTCCTCATCCTTCTGCACTCCAACCCAGCCTGCCCAGTCCCTCCACACAGCTCAGCCCTTCTACACCCGCCAACATCCTCGTAAATCTACTCTCCACTCCTCCAAAGTTAACAACTTCCTTTCCAAAGCAGGGTGACCAAAGCTCAACACACAATACTCCATCAACGTATTGCACAACTGTAACATAACATCCCAACTTCAATAATCTAACTGATGAAGGACAATGTACTGGAAGTCTT